>NC_092240.1:1377500-1535000 GCF_036320965.1 Panulirus ornatus
ATATTTTCTTTCTCCCTGATATGTCGTGTGCATGACATCTGCAGCGGCTTCGTCCTCCTGGGACGCACTGCCTCGCACGTGATAAAAGATTAATATTTTGCATCGTGAACACCCACGCCAGGATCATGAAAAATCACGGCTTACGGCGAGCTGTCTGTGATATTAGTAATATGAGTTCAACAGAATTTCCACCATTTCGTCATAAGAAAAAATTACTATCCTCCGTAGATGAGCACGTACAGGGGGCGACTCTCCATTTGTATATTGGATCACCAGGAGGTATCGGCTCTGATGCAGCAGTCCTCTCGTTCAGTATAGATAACTCAGGTGTTACATGGTCTCACGAGCCAAGCTGGACATACGTGTATGCTGGCTACGTGTAAACTGTGTTTGTAAGCCTGGCTGCCCCTGAGGACGTCTGGTCCTGACAGAATCGTAGTCATGAGGGTCTGTGCATGACGCTGGCTGCTCGTTCCTGAAAGGAAAGTCTGGAGGAATTATCAAATAATTTTCATGCGCGTCAGGAGCTGAGTTAACACAAGTTTGTCCCCTTTAGTTAAGCTGGAGTTACCGCTGCTGGCTGCACGGGCCAGACATACTGATCAACACAGAGTCTCAAGGACGCGACGAGTCTAAAGTTAAATACTGTCATTTGGAATGATGATGATGAGCGCCATGGAGGCGACATCAGTGATCACAAACAGAATCTGTCTCTACAGCCGGTGAATATGTAGTAGATAGAATGGAAGCACAACTCTTGGTGTTAGGAAGAGCTTAGAAAGCAATATGATTTAAGAAAGACAGAATGTGATACAGTCCATAAAACTAAACCATAATTTCAAATTTCTCACCCGCTGATCACAGCGAAAGATCTTCAACACCAAAATATTAAAGAATTTCTAAAAGAAATTTTCAGTTCTTGATGCGAGCATGTTATCACGAAGTTTTACTGGAGGGTCAACAAAAAACTCGGAAATTCAGCACAGTCCAGCAGTGTGTGTGACCCCAGGAACGAAGATAGGTACACCAAGGATCACCACCAGAGCCTCACGTCTCGTTAACCAGTGAAGCTTCATCAGACGATGACTCGTTAACAGGAGGACACTAATAACTGGGGTAGAACAGTTCCTCCTCGGTGGCCAAGAACAGAAGAGGACACGATTCCTGAAGAATTGGTATATTTCCGTCGGGGTTGAGTCTTGTGTGTCTGGACCTTGCCAGTGTCTACCACAGTTCCAGGTCGTCACGATACCTTCCTGGTGACGACGTAACATTTGATCCATTTATCGTCGTCCTTCATTCTGGAGTCAAGATAACTATTGTTATGGTGGGAATGAGGTGCAATATCAACGTACCTTGGTGCAGGATGGAACATTTCTTCTTAGATCAATGTTATTAACAACGCCAAGATAAATTATTGCAAAACGATAATTCACTTGACTTGTCTCTTCGGGAGAGAGAGAGAGAGAGAGAGAGAGAGAGAGAGAGAGAGAGAGAGAGAGAGAGAGAGAGAGAGAGAGAGAGAGAGAGAGAGAGAGAGAGAGAGAGAGAGAGAGAGAGAGAGAGTTATACAAAGACACATGGATACATAGAACACACAGACCTAAGGTCCCCTTAAAATCAGGTTAAAGGTTCAGGTTGTTGGTATGTCTTTATCATCCACAATGGTTTCTCCATCCTCGTTTACAGAGGGACCTATACCACTCCTTATTCATTTCTTATCACTAGTATTTCTGTCATATCCTTAGGATATCTTTCACTATCTCTTGCACGTGTATCCATACTGTGTTCTACTGCAATGCAATAATTTGTTGGATAGGTGGTTTCTTCAGCTTGTGGAGTTATCTCTGCGTCGTATATGTAGCTCGTGCAATATCTTGTGAGCACCATTCAGACCTGCTACTGGTGTTATTATTATTGCCGTGCATGGAAATGAATGTGACTTGATGGTGCATAAACTGACACTTAAAACTGGCCCATAATTCCTATGGACATGAACCAACAAGGGTGAGACTCTTTATTGCGTCGCGCAGCAGCACATTAAAATCCTCCCTTTTAAAGTTATGGGGAATCGTACTGGTTTTAGGGGGAATCTGTTTTGAGATTTACGTCGAATCTAACTGTGTTATAATCACAAATGCCTAGATGTTCTTAAACACGGGTACTAGTTACTAAGAACTCCTGGGATGCAAGAGACAATTGTGCGGAGGTGGATAAACTGGAAGTGAAATGTTTGAGGACAATATGTGGTGTGAGGTAGTTTGATCGAGGAAGTAATGAAAAGGTAAGAGAGATGTTTGGTAATAAAAAGAGTGCGGTAGAGAGAAACAGAAGAGGGTGTGATGAAATGGTCTGAACATATGGAAGAGATGAGTTAGGAAAGGTTGACAAAGAGGATGTATGTGTGGGAAGTGGAGAGACCAAGGAGAACGGGGAGTCCAAATTGTAGATGGAAGGATAAAGTGAAGAATATTTTGAGTGACGAGAGCCTGAACATGTAGGAGGGTGAAAGGTGTTCACGGAGTAGAGTAAATTGGAAGGATGTGATATGCAGGGCTCGACGTGCTGTGAATGGATTGAACCAGAGCATGTGAGCGCGGCTGGGGGAAATCATGAAAAAGGAGCTGTGATTTTGGTGCATTAAGCTTGACACATATAGAATAGATGTGACCAAATGCGGCCTTTCTTCGTGTACTCCTGACGCTACCTTTTCAACACGGGAAACGGTGATCAAGAATGAAATATATATATATATATATATATATATATATATATATATATATATATATATATATATATATATATATATATATATATATATATATATATATATATATATATATATATATATATATATATATGTAATGACAGGACATGTTTTTTGCCGGGTAACGGTAAGGTAACGGTAATGGGAAACATTACTCCTTGAATGAATATGATGTAGACAAGCTTTGCTCCGGAAAATAATACTGTAAATTTCATTTTGCACCAGATGCAAATAAGGCACTTTTACATGCATATGGTTGACTCCCTGTGATGCTGGGGAAGAGATAAGAGTCTCCGAGGCCTCGCACGGAGATTTCATAATGCACAGTTCTTTCTTTATTAACTGATTGATGGTGGTGGAAAGAATGGCTTCCTAGTGTGTGTAGGTCTAACCAGGAGCAAGTGAGGATCATATGAAAATGACCAGAAAAAAAAATGTGGCAGGAATTCAGTCTATGTTTGTGTTGAAACAATTATCAGCGAGAGGCAAAGGTTTGTGTTCCTGATGTTCTCTGATGAGATACGGAGGAGAGGAGTAGATGGTGAGGGTGAGAGGCCTGGCGGAGGGGAGGCAGCACGACACGATGCTCCCGAGCTACAAGAGGTGGGAGGGAGCCAGGACGGTGTTGCGTCCCCTGTTGACTGGATGTGTCTGTGTCAATAGCAGGTATTAAAGTGTAGTGTTGGGCCTACGTCTGTCTGTTGCTCCGTCTGTCTGTAGACTCGACCATCTGTTGCCCATATCATCTATTGCTTTATCCGTCTGTTGGTTGACTTCGTTTCTGCTTTGTAAATTTTCAATACATAGATCACCAAAGTTTGATGTGCCATGTATACTGTCAGTGTTGTTGCTTGAGCCAGTTTTTTAAGGACAAGAATGACTGTGCGCGCGCGTGTGTGTGTGTGTGTGTGTGTGTGTGTGTGTGTGTGTGTGTGTGTGTGTGTGTGTGTGTGTGTATCTTCTAACTTGTTTACGTTTCTCAGTAAAGGTTCCGCATCACAGGTATTTCATGGCTGACAACATTCACGTCAGTCGCCATCATTGAAATTAAATCGAGTTTTGGCAAAGTGTAATATGGGAATAGTTTCACTTGTAGGTCGACTTGTCATAACAAGTAAAGCAACACAACCTCTAGTACAGCAACACTTGTCACCACGAGGACAGCAACACAACCTCTGCTCGGGTCGACCCTGCGGAACCTTTTGACCTTTCATCAAGTGCTGTGTCTGGCGGAGCAGCTGGCGTAATGGTCCTGAAGTTATAAATGAGACAAAAATTGTCCGTTGTCACAGTGGGAATGTCGTCCATCCTTACACAACTCAGGACCAAACTTCACTTTGTTTTCACCTGAGAATCGTAATAGTTTCCGAGGCTCTTACGGCTAATGCGACCTGTTAGTTGACGATAATTTTCTCCACAATTATGCGAGATAAATTCTTTAGTATCATACAAAACGCTCCCTCCGCACCTCCCTCTCAGCGGTCGCAGATACCGTGTTCAGGTGACCAGTTAACTGGCTGGTGAAGATAAGCTTTGATGAACTTCTGCTGCAAGTTATCGTGTCACATAACTCAGCTTACCACCTTAGTGATAATGAAAATATGAAACATGAAATTGGTTGATTTTAGACTTCACACACACACACACATACACACACACACACACACACACACACACACACACACACACACACACACACACACACACACACACACACACACACACACACACATACACGCGCGCGCGCGCGTAGAGAGAGAGAGAGAGAGAGAGAGAGAGAGAGAGAGAGAGAGAGAGAGAGAGAGAGAGAGAGAGAGAGAGAGAGAGAGAGAGACCTACACTCTACGCACAGCTCTTATCGACCCCCTGGTTTACATACACCAGCTGGCGATAGTGGAGCAGCAGTTTACGCCACCTGTCACCAGCTGCCAGATGGTGTCATCCTCTTCACCGTCAGTATCATCCAACAAAATCTTCAGTTAGTTTGACCTTTAGCTCTTCCACCAGCGATCTTACCTATGCTGTACACCTTCACTGTACCTGTAGCTGTCGGTACAGGTAACAAGTAATATCTTACAACTCTTTCCATACAGTAAACAGAAGTACAGGTATTTCATTATGAACCCAACGATGTTACTTCAGTGTACCGGAAGTCCGTCGTCTGACGCCGGAACCCACCTCACTCAACCCCACCACCGGCCATCACCGGGAGCTCCTCTCCTCGCACCGTAACCCTCTCCCTCCCTCTCCACCAACTACCAGTCAGTAACGTTAATCATCTTGGACTCTCAGTAGACCACAAGTCCTTATCATCCACTGCTTCAGTCCTCACTGTGGCTCCACTTGGTCGACGCTACATGTTTGAAAGTATGAAACTGTACTGAAATTCCGTGAAATACTTGTGTCTTAAAATTAAGCTTTCAGCGTCTTTCTCCTTGATGCCTCTCCTGTGTAGGAGCTTGTGAGCAGATATACTGACTAAGAAATCTTTTCAGTGTATGTGTTCTCGCCCACACAACCAACGGGTAGCCAGTAGGATTACAGATATACTGTATCATGTAATGTCTTCTGAAAGACAGTGGTGTTGAAAGGCATCTTCCACTATATCAATATTAACGTCCTATTTAGTAAGGCTTCTGGTCATCTCAATTGTATGGATTTTGTTCGAGGAATAAAAATGTCTTTTTCTAACTATTTACTGAATTGTTAGCTGCTATTTGTCAAATTTGTTTGCAACACAGGTCTTCATGTTATGGTGTGTGACAACGCTGTCGTTCTTCAGTAACGTCACCGGTGTTCGTGTAGAACATCATCTGTATTTGTGTATCGTCACTGTTGCTGATGTCATGATCTGTAACATCACTGGTGTTTGTGTGTAACATCATTAGCATCTGTCTGTGACATAAGTTGTGTCTGTGTTATGATTTGTTGTATCAATGGTATTGGTTTGCAACATCATTGTCTGTAACATCATTGTCTACAACATCAATGGTGTTCATGTCATGAATAGTAGCATCATTGGTATTAGTCTGTAACATCACTATAATATGTCTGTAACAAGACTTGTGTTCGTAATGTGATCTGCAGTATCAATGGTATTTGGTTATGTCATCGCTGTCTGTAACATCACTGGTGTTCATGTTATGATCTGTAACATCACTGGTGTTCATGTTATGAGCTGTAACATCACTGGTGTTCATGTTATGATCTATAACATCACTGGTGTTTATGTTATGATCTGTAACATCACTGGTGTTTATGATCTGTAACATCACTGGTGCTCATGTTATGATCTGTAGCATCACTGGTGTTCACATTTAACATCATTAACGTTTACGTAATCTGTAGCATTACATATATTCATGAAGGAAAAGTGATCATTTCCTTGAAATATTTTTGAACCTATATCGTGCATCTGACATATACAAAGAAGTCTATATTCATCATTTTAGATCTAATTTTAGTTCATTGTGTTTCAGTTCATTGTTGCTCTGAGCTACACTGTCATCTCGTTTATAAACCAGAGACCACAAAAGTTAACTTGTTTTAAAAGAAAAAGGTTGATATTCCTCACATAATCTAGCGTTCGTTCTGCTGGAACTGAGTTAACAAACATTTTCTCATATGAATATTTTCAGTCTTACAAAAACACAAAGGAAGTCAAACAGCAACACACCACCGGGTCTTTTGGAGACTGTTTGTGGCAGTGGAAGATATCAGAAACTCACAGATTGATGTGGTAAAAGTTAGAAGTTATACAGATGATTCAAATAAGATAGATAACCTGCAAATTGTCAATGTGGATAAGGAGTCACAAATAATGTAAGTCGTGGACTTGAAACGAAATAGTTATCAATTCTTTTCATAAACTTATCTACAGCTCTGCTTTCCACCAATTTCAACTGAGAAATCGTTCCATTATGTTAACAGTCTTTTTGAAGAAAAAGTACCTTATCTCATTCGAGGTAAATCGTTTGCCTACGAGTTTTATTCATTTCTGCGTGTGAAAATCAGATTAAACAAATCTTACGTTACTTGATGAATCGAGATTTTCAAAGCCTTTGATCATTTTGAATACTTGTATCAGATCACCTCTTAGTCGTTTCTTTTTTAAGCTAAGTAAATTTAAGTCGTTTACTCTGCTTTCGTAGGATTTCTTTCTAAGCCCAGGAATCATCTTGGTAGTGCACTCGCTCCATTCTGGCCATGTCTCTTTTCAGCTAAGTTGACCAAAACTGAAAATAATAATCAAGATGAGGATGAATCAATGAAGTGCCATGAGTAAGGGTGATCTTGGACTTACCTTCGGAAGCTCCACCTATGGGTTCAAGAATTTTTGTTCGTGCACTGCTTCCTTGGATTTAGGTCACCGTAGATTATCACGCCTAAATCTTCCTCCTCATTCACCTTTTAAGGGTCAGGAGAATTCATACCCCAGCTCGCCCTTTCGTTTTTGCTACCGTTATGTAGAACTTTGCACCATTCGATATCAAAATTCATTTGCCACCTAGGAGCCCAGTCTGTCGGTTTGTCTAAGTCTGTTTGAAGCTTTAGACGTTCAAGTTCATTTATAGATTTATTTCGCAGCTTTGTATCCTCAGCGAAATTGATATCTTACAATGCAGCCCATCATTATCAATATCATCAAAATGTATGAGAAAGAGTACCGGCCCCAAGACTGATGCTTGTGGCACACCACTTGTTACGTCAAACCATTCTGAGACTTGACCATTAATCACAACTCATTCATTACGGCCAAGTTAACTAATTTCCTATCCACCGGAGTGCAACCCTATCAATGCCACATGACTTAATTTTTGCTAGTAACCTTTGATTCAAAACCTTATCAAATGCTTTATGAAAGTCTAGGTAGATGACATCAGCTGCTTTACTTTCGTCATGTAATTGGTGTGTATGGTAAAAGAAATCATGCTCATTTGTCAGACGTAAGCGATTTTGTCGAGCACCATGCTGAGAATCATCTGTCAGAAGATGTTCCTCCAAATAGTTTACAATTTTGTCTCGAATTATGGCTCTCATAAGTTATCCAACTACAGACGTTAAGCTGATTGGACGATGATCTCTGGGCATTGACTTGTACCTTTCATGACTATTAGCGATTCATTGTCAACCTTCCATTTATTATGAACGTTTCTCCCAGCAAGTAACACTGAAAAGGGCAGTCAAGGACTGAACTATCTCATTTTTCGCCTCTGTCATTGTCCTCGTGTAGAACTTATCAGGGGCTGCCGTTTTATTCATTTTCATTGTGACTTACTGATAGTATGTCTTCAGCTTTTATGTCAATTTGTTGAGGAACGTTCGCTTCTCTTATCAATAAAGCTGGATTTCGGACGTGGATTGTGTCTTCGATCGTAAATACAGATGTAAAAACAGTCGTTTAACATTTTTTACCATGACTTCGTTGTCTTGAACCAAGTCACCGTTTTCGGTAATTAAATGACCAATTAATTTGGTAATGACTCTCTTGCTTCCAACATAACCATAAAACTACTAAGGGTTTCTTTTGGTGTCAATTTTTCTCTCTCTCTCTTGGGGCGAATTCAGCTTTCTCGTCGAGGGTCCAGATGGTTCGTATCTTGAAAACGATTCTTCAGTGATAGATAGAAATGTACATCTGTTACCCAGAGGTTAGGTGAGGACTGCAACGTCAGGGCTACGTGCAATATGTGACGTTGTTGTCTCTGGAGCGCCAGCCTGTGCTGGACGCCACAGGGATGTTGGGAGAGGGAGTGAGAGGAAGGTGAGACTAAAGGGAAAGTGGACTGACGGTGAGACTGCGGGGCAGGTGGTTGCAAAACGAGAGTGAGGGGAAGGTAGAGCGATGTTGAGAATGAGGGAAGGTGGAGTGACGGGAAGGGTAAGAGGATGATATAGTGATGGTGAGTGAGAGGGGAAGGTGCAGTGGTGGTGAGCGAGATGAACGTGGGCGACGTGAGAAGAAACACGAAAGCAAAGTGAAAATGTGTGTGTGTGTGTGTGTGTGTGTGTGTGTGTGTGTGTGTGTGTGTGTGTGTCTGTGTGATATTTCTTCGTAATCTAGAAAAGTCACAGATTTGTCTCCATTTTTCCATCGAGAGAGAGAGAGAGAGAGAGAGAGAGAGAGAGAGAGAGAGAGAGAGAGAGAGAGAGAGAGAGAGAGAGAGAGAGAGAGAGAGAGAGAGAGAGAGAGAGAGAGAGAGAGAGAGAGAGAGAGTTACATAGACACAAGGACCACAAAGACTTAAGGACCAAGCTAAATTGTTTAGCCTTAACACTACTTGAAAAGAAAATGCAGTTCCCTTCAAAGCAGCAGAAGAAAAAATAGGAAAGCAAAGGCTCTCTCTCCACCTCCGGCAACACGCCGGCAGGAAAACAGATGGAAAAACTACCTTGCAAGATCAATATTGCTGAAGGAATATTAAGGGTAAACTTGATCTGCAGCCTCTCAACTTACCATGTCAGCATCATTCTTGATGCTGTATATTGATTCAATCAATCTCACTTGCACTCTCAAACCAGATGACGCGGGTTAATTAATGCTGGTATATTACCACAGCATAGCCAGGCAGATATCATTGGTTTAGAGGGTCGTTACACCAAATGGGTTATTCAATACCGGAAAGTGACAAGTGAGGATCAAGCCTAGTTTTGAAGTTATTAAGAAGAGCGTTGTTCTTACATGTTGTGAGAGCAACAGTGATGTCGATGGTCAAGATATACCTTTCGTACAGTCCGGATTAACGCGGTGACCTCTAAGTTTTGGTTCATTTTCCCACGTTGGTAATGCTGGTGATACTATAAGGAAATATTCAGTGACGACATTGTGAAATCCTTTGATTACTTTAAAACATTTTATCAATTTGCCTCGGAGATGCTTTTTGCTTTGGAAAAACCAGTTTCATTCTCGCAATCTGTTCCCCTGTGACTTCTTACTTACGGAAGAAATCAATTCAGTTACTTCTCGTTGAGCTGCTTACAGTGTGAGATTGTCATTCATTAAGTGGGGGACTTAAAACTGCATTGTATACTCGAGGTGGCTGTATCTCATTTTTCCTTAGTATAAAAAGCTTCTGTTCGTGAATCCCAACATCCGATTTGCTCTCTTGGCAGCATTATCACAGTTCTAGGAAATTTTGAAGTTATTGGAGACAGTGACACCTAGTTCCCTCACACTTGGGTTTTCCTTATCTGGTGGCACATCAACTCATTATACAAAATTTTGCTGAGGTCTCGTACTTGACACAGCTGACATTTATTGACCATAAATGGCACTTGCCATATTCTAGACCATTCAGCTGCCTTATCTAGATCCTCTTGTGATTTTAGCATATCTTCTTCGGCTGATATGGAGTTGCCAATCTTTACGTCATCTGCAAATCTTGGCACGAAGTCATGACAGAAAGAGACAGACAGACAGACAGAGAGAATGCATTTTGCAACAGCAACACACAGGACAGCACACAACAGGCAGTCGACCATCGGAAACAAATGCAGACTGAAGCGTGAGGCTAACTTGTGTTGGGAGGAGAATGAAAGCAAGGGAGAGGAGGAAGAGGAAAAGGAGGAGGGAGAGGGAGATATGCAGGAGGAAAAGAAGGAGCAGGAAAGATGTATCAAGAGGAATGGAAGATGAGAAGTACCTATGGAGAATAACAAAGAGTAGGAGATGAGCAAAGGAGAGGGGAGAGTATGATTGTAGAAAGAGGAGAGGAAAATTGGGAGAGGTGAAGTGAAGAGTGAGAGGAGGGCGAGAATGGGAGAAGAGATGGTGCAGGAGAGAATGGGAAGGATACGGGATGCAGGTAAGGAAGAGACAGGTACTGCATGTGGGAGGGAAGCGAAAGGTTGCAGAGGGCAGGAGGGAAGAGGAGGGCACAGGGTGTAGGAGGGAAGAAGAGGGTAGAGGGAAGAGGAGGGCAAAGGGTGCAGTGAGGAGAGGAGGGTATAGGTTACAGGAGGGATGATGAGGGTACAGGGTACAGGAGAGAAGATGAGGGCACAGGATGAAGGAGGGAAGGGATATAGTATAGGGCACAGGATGAAGGAGGGAAGGGATATAGTATAGGGCACAGGAGGGAAGAGGAGTACATAGGGTTCATGTGAGAGAGAAGGTTACAAGCTTCACAAGGAAGGAGAACGTATGTGGGGAAGACAGAAAACAGAAGGCGGCCCGTTTGCCCATTTTTGAGTCATCTACTTTGCATTTAGATTTGTGTATCCCTAGTTGTGTCCTTAGTGGACGAGGTAAGGAGGAAACAGTTTGGAGAGAAGATGAGGAATGGAAGAGGCAAGATAACACATAAAGCTGAGTGTAAGAGTCTGAGGAGGAACGTTAAAGGTGACATGGGAGAAGAAGGGTCTAAGGTGTAAGATTAAAGAAGAGGGCAGGAAAGCAAGACGAGGATGTAGCAGGTGAAAGGGAGGAGAGAAATGTAGATAAACAAAAGATGTGCAGAAAGGAGAGAAGGAAGAAGAGAGGCGGGTGGGTGGGAAGCGAGTGAGTGACCTCTTGACACAGGAAGCTGGCCTCTGGTGGGTGGCTGACCAACCTATTATTTCCTGATAATGACACTCCTGAGCCTGCCTGCCACTGATGGAGACACTCCCCTCACGTTCGAGTGGCGGGCGGGGCAGCCGTGTGTGAGGCCAGGCCAGGGGCGGTAGGGCTCCTCACGGAGAGGCTATGGGAAGCGCTCCTCACTGAGAAGCTATGTAGTGGGATGGGCTCCTCATGGAAGGTTTGTATAAAAGGGGAGAGTTCCTCACACAGGATCAAATGGAAGGAAAAGCTCCTCATGAGGAGTTACATAGACGGATAGAAGTCCTGGTCGGGACTGTGCAGCAGGAAGAGGGAAATGTAAAAGAGGAAGAGAAGGACTCAAAAATGAGAGACTGAAAGATGTAAGGGGAGGGGATGGAGCGTAGCCAGGGAGGGGAAACAAGGGAAACACATCTGTAAACATTCAAACTCTGTGGCTCTGTGTGGAAAACAAAATATGTGCAGATTCGAACACCTTTAGGCGGAAACTAGGTCAAAAGGTGCGAGGATTTGAGAGAGAGAGAGAGAGAGAGAGAGAGAGAGAGAGAGAGAGAGAGAGAGAGAGAGAGAGAGAGAGAGAGAGAGAGAGAGAGAGAGAGAGAGAGAGGGGGGGGGGGGGGGGGGGGGGAGCATAAACCTTGAATCGATACAGACAGTAGGCATACAGAAAAACAAATAGAAGGCAGGTAGAATAATTCACTAACGACGCTACAGGATATTCACTCACATAATAATCTAGTTGGGCGACGACACCCTCCCACCGCTCACACAACCAGTCAGCTGATCGACACACTCCCACCTCCCAAGTGGATGACTCTCCCACCGCTCACACAACCAGCCAGCTGGACGACACTCTTCCACCTCTCACAAGAGAGGATTATAAACCTCTCAAGTGACAAGGACTTCCTCAGGTCGCTGAAAGCGATCCATCGTTCGTTTATGGTCTAAGGTTCTCTCCCATATCTTATGGCAGTAGAGTTTTTTTGTTGCACCAAAGGTTGCAGCAACAATAGCATAACTCTCTCACTTTGCATACCATCCTGACCCAAATGCCCTGTATCTACCACCCTGTCGTGGAACACATTCAACAGCCTTTCAAAATACTCACTCCAATTCCTCCTCACTTCATCACTACCTGTCACCATTTCTCCTTTTGCCCACCTTCACTGATGTTATGATTTGTTTTCCTGTTTTTCATATATTATTAACCTCCATCTAAAATACATAATTCTTCCCAAAGTTTATTAATACTCACACAACATAAATCTCATTTATCCTTTTTTTCTACCCCTGTACCTTCCTCTAAACCTCCTGGAGCTTTCTCTTATACATCTCCCAATCATTTGCACTCCATCCTTCAAAGTATCGTCCTAACGCCTTTTTCCTCTTTCACTAACAACTTTTCTTGTTCATTCCACCACTCACCTCTCTTTCTAATCAGTCCACCTCCCACCTTTTACATGCCACATGCATCTATAGAAATCTTCACCCTCACCTCCACAAGATAATGATCAGACATCCCACCAGCTGCTCCTCTAACATGATTACATCTAAAAGTGTCTGTTTTACACGACTATCGATTTATATGTAATTCAGTGATGCCTGCTGACCATCTAGTCACATACGTATACTTGTGTATGTTCCGTCTTCTTAAACCAGGTATTCCCAATCACCAGTCCTTTTTCAGCACACAACTCTACAAGCTGTTACTATTTTCGTTCATAATACTGAATATCCCGTGACCCCTCCCCATGATTATACTTTCAACCACTCAAATCACTCATCACTACTACCCGGTCTCTTGCATCAAAACTACTGGCACACCCACTCAGCTGCTCCCACTACACTTGATTCTCATGATCTTTCATCTCATGACCTGGTTCATAAGGATCAAAATCACTCATCTCTTGCTATCCACTTTCATTTTTACCCACATCGATCTAGAATTCACTTCCTTACACTCTTTCACACACTCTCGCAACTCCTCCTTCAGGAGTAATGCTACTCCTTCTTTAGCTCTCGTCCTCTCACCAACTCCTGCTTTACTCCGAAGACATTTCCAAACCATTCTTCCCTGTTGTCGTGAGCTCTGTTTCATTTAGAGCCAGAGCATCCAGGTTTCTTTCCTCAGATATTATACCTGTCTCTCCTCCCATCTCATCTTAGTTACATCCACACATATTCAAACACCTCACCCTGAGCCTTGGAGAAGGATGAGTACTCACTCTCTGCTTGACTTCTGTTCTGTCTTTTCAAAATTGAAATACAAGAAGTCTTCTGCGACGCGAAGGATAAACGGAGGTAGAATTTTGTCTCCGCATTCCCATGGATATATATATATATATATATATATATATATATATATATATATATATATATATATATATATATATATATATATATATATATATATATATATATATATATATATATATATATATATATATATATATATATATATATATATATATATATATATATATATATATATATATATATATATATATATATATATATATATATATTAGTTTTCCAACAGAAATAATCTTCATCACATTTATATCTTATTACTCTAAGCTCTGCAAATCTTGCCAGGTTGGGTACATACGTCACACCACGACAGACCCTGTCTCTACTGTATGAACCTAGGGATAAGCTTCTCACGCCAGGGGTATATATATCACATTAGGGGTATATAATTCACACCAGAGGTACATATTTCACACCAACGGTACATATTTCACACGACCAGAAGAGTAAGCATAACGTGCGAAACCAAAAGCGGTGTATATTTCATGCCATTAAATATCCGTCAGAAAGCAGATGCGGATACTGTTGCTAAGCTGCTCTCTCATCCGTGGTCTTTTGTCCCAAAGAGCAGCTGCATGTGACAAGGTCAAACATGGGTCAGACAAGGTCATCCTTCGGACGAGAGAAGGTCAGCCTCAGATTAAGATAAAGTTGAAATTTCGTGAAGGCAAGATCAGTCTTACCACGAGAGAAGGTCTGCCTCAAGTCATGGCGAGGTCAGCCTTGGATCAAGACGAGGTTAATCCCAGGTCAAGATGAGGTCATCACCTGGTCAAGACAATGGTCAGCCTAATACCACGACAAAAGAATCGGATAACATCAACACAACACCAGTGGTGAGGACTGGAGTCTCACAACCTGACTCATCTGACCACACTAGGTAATTACGACATCTTTCATCATCATAGTTTCTCCCCTCCCACATCCCTCCTTCTATTCCTCTTCGACTCGTCACTTCCCTTATTTACTTCCATCTTTAATCCTCCATCCTACCAACTCTAACTCTCCCACGGTAAGACACCGTTCCATGACCACATAATCATCGTACAGATTCGTCGTCCAGGAAGCAGTAAAAAGCATGTAATTCATCTGTTGTCTGTCCTGCGTAACATGATTACGTCTACACCTTGCAACCGAACCATACTCAAGAGTTTTATGTTCAGATGAAATGAAATTCATTTTAATGCCTGTTGGAAATATGATTATCATCTTGTAAAAATGTCGTCCGAATAAAACATTGCAAGATAGAATGAAAATAACTATTCATTCCACAGACGAGACGTTGTAAGCATTCATTTTATTCTACTCAAACGTTCGAAATATATATCATATGAATACACTGCTATGTCGTATCTTAACAAATCAGTTATATATATGTAAATATATATATATATATATATATATATATATATATATATATATATATATACATATATATATATATATATATATATATATATATATATATATATATATATATATATATATATATATATATATATATGTATATATATATATATATATATATATATATATATATATATATATATATATATATATATATATATGTGTGTGTGTGTGTGTGTGGATTTAAATATTGCACTTTCCGTGTGGTTGTGTCGTATAATGGAACGTTAGACGGCCGTGCGTGGCACAGCAAGACGCGCCAACATTAATTTACATCGTAATTTCATATAGTAGGGAGAGTCGCTGTGTAATAGTGCCTCTCTGACTCAGTTATGTGGGTTCGAAGCCTTGCTAGAGCTCAGCCGCTGTGACGACTGTGAATCTCGTTTTCACATGAGTCAGTGTAAGATTGGCAGCTTGACAGAGTATGAGGGTTGCCAACTTGACGGTAGAGAGCGCAGCTCTTGACAGCTTCTCGGCTGCTGGCTGTCATGCCGGACACACCACGTAAATGGTTTTCCTGTGTCGGTTGGTGGCGGCTGGTGTTGGCTGTCACAACCCCCCCCCCTCCCCTTCCCCCACGGGGAGGAGGAGGAGGGGGGAGCACTGGAGGGAGAGGATACAATCGGGAAGGAGGTGTTGATTTTGAGACAGAAGGAAGGGAGGATGGTGATGGCAGAGCTGGGGGAAGGAGGAGTGAGGGCAGTGGTAGCAGTATATACACGGAGAGTGTGAGGGAGTTCGAGAGAAGATGGGGACTTATGAAAGAGATGTGTGGGAGTCAGAATGGAGATACAGTAGCTACTTAGTTGGAAAGAGATGATGGAGATTTTAGTGAGTGAAGCGACATTTACGTCATCAAGGAGATTATGGCCAGGTAATGGGTTAAATAGTGAAGATTTACTGGATGACATGGTTGGGATTTCAGGGTAGAGACGTGTGTGAGATGATGGAAGATATGTTTGGGAAAAATGGGATGAAATGATGAGGACTTAGTGAGAGATATAGTGTGTGTGGGGGGGGAGGTTAAGTGTGGGGTAGGGGGAGGCTGGTACTGGCAGGATGCAGGGGAGGACTGGTAGTGCAGGGAGGAGGGGAGAGGCTGATACTAGTAGGAGGCAGGGGAAGGCTGGTGGTGGCAGAGAGCTAGGACGCCCCAACAGAGCAAGTAGCGGAAAAAGAAAGATGTACTTGTGATCACTTGTAGTTGAAATAAAGCCACGCTCGTGATATTACGAAAAAGATGCCACGTAAGACGAGATGCCACGTAAGACGAGATGCCACGTAAGACGAGATGCCACGTAAGACGAGATGCCACGTAAGACGAGAAGCCCCGTAAGACGAGATGCTACGTAAGACGAGATGCCACGTAAGACGAGATGCCACGTAAGACGAGATGCCACGTAAGACGAGATGCCATGTAAGACGAGATGCTACGTAAGACAAGTTGCCACGTAAGACGAGATGCCACGTAAGACGAGATGCCACGTAAGACGAGATGCTACGTAAGACAAGTTGCCACGTAAGACGAGATGCCAAGCAAGATGACATATCATGTAAGAGAACATGGCATCTCTGTACCAATCTTGACGTTACATCGAACATGACACATCACGTTAAGGGCAAAGTATTACGTTACAGTAATCTCACTTTTACTTGGATGTTATCAGCTTCACCAACAATCATAAATCTCTATCATCTCATATTCTTTAGGAAAGAGATTATTATCCTTGCTATCATAGGCGCTATTATACTTGTCTCATAGACAGAATATGTCTCTGGGGTTGGCTTAGAAATATCAAGATAATAGATTATGATTATACTTATATATATATATACATATATATATATATATATATATATATATATATATATATATATATATATATATATATATATATATATATATATATATATATATATATATATATATATATATATATATATATATATATATATATATATATATATATATATATATATATATATATATATATATATGTTTTTTTTTTTTTTTTTTTTTCGCTGTCTCCCGCGTTTGCGAGGTAGCGCAAGGAAACAGACGAAAGAAATGGCCCAACCCCCCCCCATACACATGTATATACATACGTCCACACACGCAAATATACATACCTACACAGCTTTCCATGGTTTACCCCAGACGCTTCACATGCCTTGATTCAATCCACTGACAGCACGTCAACCCCGGTATACCACATCGCTCCAATTCACTCTATTCCTTGCCCTCCTTTCACCCTCCTGCATGTTCAGGCCCCGATCACACAAAATCTTTTTCACTCCATCTTTCTACCTCCAATTTGGTCTCCCTCTTCTCCTTGCTCCCTCCACCTCCGACACATATATCCTCTTGGTCAATCTTTCCTCACTCATCCTCTCCATGTGCCCAAAACCACTTCAAAAGACCCTCTTCTGCTCTCTCAACCACGCTCTTTTTATTTCCACACATCTCTCTTACCCTTACGTTACTCACTCGATCAAACCACCTCACACCACACATTGTCCTCAAAAATCTCATTTCCAGCACATCCATCCTCCTGCGCACAACTCTATTCATAGCTCATATATATATATATATATATATATATATATATATATATATATATATATATATATATATATATATATATATATATATATATATATATATATATATATATAGGTGAAGTGAGTATTTTGAATGTTTGTTGAATGTATTTGATGATAGAGTGGCAGATATAGGGTGTTTTGGTCGAGGTGGTGTGCGAAGTGAGAGGGTCAGGGAAAATGATTTGGTAAACAGAGAAGAGGCGGGTTTGGACGGTATTGCTGTGGAATTTATTAAAAAAGGGGGTGATTGTGTTGTTGACTGGTTGGTGAGGATATTCAATTTATGTATAGTTCATAGTGAAGTGCCTGAGGATTGGCGGAATGCATGCATAGTGCCATTGTACAAAGGCAAAGGGAATGAAGGTGACTGTTCAAATTACAGAGGTATAAGTTTGTTGAGTATTCCTGGGAAATTATATGGGAGGGTATTGATTGAGAGGGTGAAGGTATGTACAGAGCATCAGAATGGGGAAGAGCAGTGTGGTTTCAGAAGTGGTGCAGGATATGTGGATCAGGTGTTTGCTTTGAAGAATGTATGTGAGAAATACTTAGAAAAACAGATGGATTTGTGTGAAGCATTTATGGATCTGGAGAGGGCATATGATAGAGTTGATAGAGATGCACTGTGGAAGGTATTAAGAGTATATCGTGTGAGAGGTAAGTTGCTAGAAGCAGTGAAAAGTTTTTATCGAGCGTGTAAGGCATGTGTACGAGTAAGAAGAGAAGGTGATTGGTTACCAGTGAATGTCGGTTTGCGGCAAGGATGCTTGATGTCTCCATGGTTGTTTAATCTGTTTATGGATGGGGTTGTTAGGGAAGTGAGTGCAAGAGTTTTGGAGAGAGGGGCAAGTATGCAAACTTTCCATGGCTTACCCCAGACGTTTCACTTGCCCTGGTTCAGACCACTGACAGAACGTTGACCCCAGTATACCACAGCGTTCCAATTCACTCTTTTCCTTGCACGCCTCTCACCCTCCTGCATGTCCAGGCCCCGATCGCTCAAAATCTTTTTCACTCCATCCTTCATCTTCAGTTTGGTCTCCCGCCTCTCCTTGTTCCCTCGACCTCTGACATATATATCCTCTCTGTCAACCTATTCTCACTCATCCTCTCCATATGTCCAAGCCATTTCATTTACCTTTTGTTCTCTCAACTACACTCTTTTTTATTACCACACGAAGAGGAGAATGTCAATCTTGTATACGTCTAGGGAGTGTGATTACAGGTGGATATATGTCTGGTAGGTTGATGTTTAAGATGGGGTTGGGAGGGCGCTTATTTAGCGCTTGTAGGATGCATCGTGCTCACCTGCAAAGAAAAAAGTGCTGAGAATATTGTGGAGGCATTGTACCACGAAAAAATTTGTTTTTCTATGTATATGTTGGGTCTTTGTGTGTGTGCTAAGCAGCCAGTGATTGTTCTGAGAGCTCTGTACTGTGTGACTTTCATTTCTCCTATACTCTGCGTTTGTGACTGGTTTAGCGTCCATCTATGAAGTTGGCTAAACACTTTTTATCATTGTTGTGTAGAACGGTGTCAAGAATCCTGTGTGTGAAGATACATCGGGGGAGAGTGTCAAATGCTTTGTTGATGTCTATTGCCTCTAATACTGTGTTGGAAGTAGGAGGCCGCCTGGGATATGTTGTGTGAGGTCTGCATGTAGTGTGGTAGTGGAGTGATTAGGAGTAACTTCATGCTGGGTTGGTGAGAGTGGATCACTTTGCTTGATTCTGTCGTCGATCAGATTTCAAAGAATTTCGACAACGAAGACAGGAGTGATATAAAGTGGGAGGAGGAGAAGACTTAAGTGTTTGGATTGGTAGTATGTTGGCAACCTTCCATGTGTCAGTTACTCTGTTGTGTAGCAAAGAGTGATCAAAAATATCTATAAATGCTTGAACTGCAACTGGACCAAGGTGTTTTATATGGAAGTTTGATATGTTGACAGAATTTGTTGCAGAATTGTTTTTAAAAGGTTTAGATGCGTTGCATGTGTCTCTTGGAGTGAAGGGCGGGTGAGACACCAGTTTGTGAGCGAATCTTATGAAGGATTTTCATGAGTTTTCTGTTTCGGGAAAAGGATGGTTTATGGCTGATCATGTAGTGTGTATATGTGTTCTTTGGGAGGAGGGATGTTACTGGGAGGAGAGATGTTACTGGGAGGAGGGATGTTACCGGGAGGAGGGATGTTACTGGGAGGAGGGATGTTACTGGGAGGAGGAATGTTATTGGATTAGGTCAGACATTGCTTCTTGTGTTGTGATTGTGTTGTTGTTGGAGGTGTAGCTATCTTTTAACATGCGTTAGTGTTGGTTGTCTGTTGTTTTGTGGTTAACAGTGTTGAGGAAAGAATGCCAATTCAATGTTTGCCTTTCAGTGAGTTGGTTTGATATGTACAAGAAAAGCATGTATGTTTGTGTATTGTTCACTGTTCTCAGCACAGTACCATCATTAATAAACAAAATTCTTATATTGTTCCATATGTTCTGAAGTACTTTTATACGCAGGACGTCAGCTGTTGTGGAAGCTCTTCTCTTCTCTGAATTTTACTAGAATTCTATAATTCAATTAACATATAAAGTAAGTAACATTTGCAATTAGTAACAACGCTTTTGATACCACAGATGTTGGATCTCCTGTCCGTCTGATGACAGCACATACCCTCAAATTCAAATAGATTGCAAATTTATACATATTCATGCATATCTAGCTCTCTCTCTCTACCTCTCTCTCTCTCTCTCTCTCTCTCTCTCTCTCTCTCTCTCTCTCTCTCTCTCTCTCTCTCTCTCTCTCTCTCTCTCTCTCTCTCTGTATATATAATTACATTAATATGCTAATCACTCGACTAATTGAACGAATTCTAAGGTTTTGACCATAGATAATTATTCAGCAAAGGTAAATCATCTATTATGAAATTTTGAGGAAAATCTATTTTTTCAAAAAAATCAAGAAAAATCCAAGGATAATATTTGGCTCAGATTTTCAACTTGTTCAGATTTTAATGAAAATCTGGGTATAAGTGCTATTTTATATGGTGATTAAGGATATCGAATCAAAAGACTGCATTTCTAGAAAAAAGAGCTTAATTACATACTGAATATTGATTATAATTATATCAATATGCTAATCACTCGACTAATTGAACGAATTTTAGGGTTTTGACCACAGATTCTTATTCAGAAGAGGTAAAAGCATCTATGCTGAAATTTTGAGGAAAATCTATTATTTGAAAAAAATCAAGAAAAATCCAAGGCTATAGCCTAGGATAATATTTGGCTCATATTTCCAACTTGTTCAGATTTTAATGAAAATCTGTGTATAAGTGCTATTCTATGTGGTGATTAAGGATATCGAGTCAAAAGACTGCATTTCGTAAAATTAAGCGCTTAATTACATACGTAATAATATAATTATATCAATATGCTAATCACTCGACTAATTGAACGAATTTTAAGGTTTTGACCACAGATTCTTATTCAGCAGAAATAAAAGCATCTATGCTCAAATTTTGAGGAAAATCTATTTTTTCAAAAAAATCAAGATAATATTTGGCTCAGATTTTCAACTTCTTCAGATTTTAATGAAAATCTGGGTATAAGTGCTATTTTATATGGTGATTAAGGATATCGAGTCAAAAGACTGCATTTCGTAAAATTAAGCGCTTGATTACATACTGAATATTAATTATAATCATATCAATATGCTAATCACTCGACTAATTGAACGAATTTCAAGGTTTTGACCACAGATTCTAATTCATGAGAGGTAAAGGCATTTAGAAAGAAATTTTGAGGAAAATCTATTTTTTCAAAAAAATGAAGAAAAATCCAAGCCTTGGATAACATTTGGCTCATATTTTCAACTTGTTCAAATTTTAATGAAAATCTGGATATAAGTGCTATTATATATAGCGATTAAGGATATCGAGTCAAAAGACTGCATTTCGTAAAATTAAGCGCTTAATTACATACGCAATATTAGTTATAATTATATCAATATGCTAATAACTCGACTAATTGAACGAATTTTAAGGTTTTGATAGATTCTTATTCAGCAGAGGTAAAAGCATCTATGCTAAAATTTTGAGGAAAATCTATTTTTTCAAAAAAATCAAGATAATATTTGTCTCAGATTTTCAACTTGTTCAGATATAAATGAAAATCTGGGTATAAGTGCTATTCTATTTAGTGATTAAGGATATCAATTCAAAAGACTGCATTTCGTAAAATTAAGGGCTTAATTTCATACTTAATATTGATTATAATTACATTGATATGCTAATCACTCGACTAATTGCACGAATTGTAAGGTTTTGACCACAGATTCTAATTCAGGAGAGGTAAAGGCATCTATAAAGAAATTTTGAGGAAAATCTATTTTTCAAAAAAAACAAGAAAAATCCTTGGATAATATTTGGCTCCGATTTTCAACTTGTTCAGATTTTAATGAAAATCTGGGTATAATTGCTATTATATATGGTGATTAAGGATATCGAGTCAAAAGATTGCATTTCGTAGAATTAAGCGCTTAATTACATCCGCAATATTAATCATAATTATAATAATATGCTAATCACTCGACTAATTGAACGAATTTTAAGATTTTAACCAAATATTGTTATTCAGCAGAGGTAAAAGCATCTATGCTGAAATTTTGAGGAAAATCTATTTTTTCAAAAAAATCAAGAAAAATCCATGGCTATATAGCCTTGGATAATATTTGCCTCAGATTTTCAACTTGTTCGGATTTTAATGAAAATCTGTGTATAAGTGCTATTCTATATGGTGATTAAGGATATCGAGTCAAAAGAGAGCATTTCGTAAAATTAAGCGCTTAATTACATACTTAATATTAATCATAATTATATTAATATACTAATCACTCGACTAATTGAACGAATTTTAAGGTTTTGATAACAGATTCTTATTCAGCAGAGGTAAAAGCATCTATGTTGAAATTTTGAGGAAAATCTATTATTTCAAAAAAATCAAGATAACATTTGGCTCAGATTTTCAACTTGTTCAGATTTTAATGAAAATCTGGGTATAAGTGCTATTCTATATAGTGATTAAGGATATCAAGTCAAAAGACTGCATTTCGTAAAATTAAGGGCTTAATTACATACTTAATATTAATTATAATTACATTATGTTAATCACTCGACTAATTGCACGAATTGTAAGGTTTTGACCACAGATTCTAATTCAGGAGAGGTAAAGGCATCTATAAAGAAATTTTGAGGAAAATCTATTTTTTCAAAAAAATCAAGAAAATTCCTAGGCTATAGCCTAGGATAATATTTGGCTCAGATTTTCAACTTGTTCGGATTTTAATGAAAATCTGTGTGTAAGTGCTATTCTATGTGGTGATTAAGGATAACGAGTCAAAAGACTGCATTTCGTAAAATTAGGCGCTTAATTACATACTGAATATTAATTATAATTATATTAATATACTAATCCCTCTACTAATTTAACGAATTTTAAGGTTTTGACCACAGATTCTTATTCAGCAGAAGTAAAAGCATCTATGCTGAAATTTTGAGGAAAATCTATTTTTTCAAAAAAATCAAGAAAAATCCTTGGACAATATTTGGCTCAGATTTTCAACTTGTTCAGATTTTAGTGAAAATCTGTGTATGTGCTATTCAATATGGTCATTAAGGATATCGAGTCAAAAGACTGCATTTCGTAAAATTAAGCGCTTAATTACATACTTAATATTAACAATATTAATATGCTAATCATTCAACTAATTGAACGAATTTTAAGCTTTTCACCACAGATTCTTATTCAGCAGAGGTAAAAGCATCTATGCTGAAATTTTGAGGAAAATATACTTTTTCAAAAAAATCAAGAAAAATATTTGGCTCAGATTTTCAACTTGTTCAAACTTTAATGAAAATCTGGGTATAAGTGCTATTCTATATGGCGATTAAGGATATCGAGTCAAAAGACTGCATTTCGTAAAATTAAGCGCTTAATTACATACTTAATATTAATTATAATTATATTAATATGCTAATCACTCGACTAATTGAACGAATTTTAAGGTTTTGATAACAGATTCTTATTCAGCAGAGGTAAAAGCATCTATCTGAAATTTTGAGGAAAATCTATTTTTTCAAAAAATCAAGAAAAATCCCCGGCTATAGCCTCGGATAATATTTGGCTCAGATTTTCAACTTGTTCAGATTTTAATGAAAATCTGTGTATAAGTGCTATTCTATATGTTGATTAAGGATATCGAAGTCAAAAACTGTATTTCGTAAAATTAAGGGCTTAATTACATACTTAATATTAATTATAATTACATTATGTTAATCACTCGACTAATTGCACGAATTGTAAGGTTTTGACCACAGATTCTAATTCAGGAGAGGTAAAGGCATCTATAAAGAAATTTTGAGGAAAATCTATTTTTTCAAAAAAAAGGTTTTGACCACAGATTCTAATTCAGGAGAGGTAAAGGCATCAATAAAGAAATTTTGAGGAAAATCTATTTTTTCAAAAAAATCAAGAAAAATCCCAGGCTATAGCCTTGGATAATATTTGGCTCAGATTTTCAACTTGTTCAGATTTTAATGAAAATCTGTGTATAAGTGCTATTCTATATGGTGATTAAGGATATCGAGTCAAAAGACTGCATTTCGTAAATTTAATCGCTTAATTACATAGTAATATTAATCATAATTATATTAATAAGCTAATCACTCGACTAGTTGAACGAATTTTAAGATTTTGACCACATATTCTTATTCAGCAGAGGTAAAAGCATCTACCCTGAAATTTTGAGGAAAATCTATTTTTTCAAAAAAATCAAGAAAAATATTTGGCTCAGATTTTCAACTTGTTCAGATTGTAATGAATATCTAGGTATATATGCTATTCTATATGGTGATTAAGGATATTGAGATGAAAGACTGCATTTCGTAAAATTAAGCGCTTAATTACATACTTAATATTAATTATAATTATATTAATATGCTAATCACTCGACTAATTGAACGAATTTTAAGGTTTTGACCACAGATTCTTATTCAGCAGAGGTAAAAGCATCTATCCTGAAATTATGAGGAAAATCTATTTTTTCAAAAAAATCAAGAAAAATCCCCGGCTATAGCCTCGGATAATATTTGGCTCAGATTTTCAACTTGTTCAGATTTTAATGAAAATCTGTGTATAAGTGCTATTCTATATGTTGATTAAGGATATCGAATCAAAAGACTGTATTTCGTAAAATTAAGCGCTTAAGTACATACTGAATATTAATTATAATTATATTAATATACTAATCTCTCGACTAATTGAACGAATTTTAAGGTTTTGACCAGATTCTTATTTAGCAGAGGTAAAAGCATCTATGCTGAAATTTTGAGGAAAATCTATTTTTTCAAAAAAATCAAGAAAAACCCTAGGCTATATATATAGCCTTGGATAATATTTGGCTCAAATTTTCAACTTGTTCAGATTTTAATGAAAATCTGTGTATACGTGCTATTCTATATGGTGATTAAGGATATCGAGTCAAAAGACTGCATTTCGTAAAATTAAGCGCTTAATTACATACTTAATATTAACAATATTAATATGCTAATCATTCAGTTAATTGAACGTATTTTAAGGTTTTGACCACAGATTCTTATTCAGCAGAGGTAAAAGCATCTATGCTGAAATTTTGAGGAAAATCTATTTTTTCAAAAAAATCAAGATAATATTTGGCTCAAATTTTCAACTTGTTCAGATTTTAATGAAAATCTGGGTATAAGTGCTAATCTATATAGTGATTAAGGATATCAAGTCAAAAGACTGCATTTCGTAAAATTAAGGGCTTTATTACATACTTAATATTAATTATAATTATATTAATATGCTAATCACTCGACTAATTGCACGAATTGTAAGGTTTTGACCACAGATTCTAATTCAGGAGAGGTAAAGGCATCAATAAAGAAATTTTGAGGAAAATCTATTTTTTCAAAAAAATCAAGAAAAATCCCAGGCTATAGCCTAGGATAATATTTGGCTCAGATTTTCAACTTGTTCAGATTTTAATGAAAATCTCTGTATAAGTGCTATTCTATATGGTGATTAAGGATATCGAGTCAAAAGACTGCATTTCGTAAATTTAATCGCTTAATTACATAGTAATATTAATTATAATTATATTAATAAGCTAATCACTCGACTAGTTGAACGAATTTTAAGATTTTGACCACAGATTCTTATTCAGCAGAGGAAAATCTATTTGAGGAAAATCTATTTTTTCAAAAAAATCAAGAAAAATCCCCGGCTATAGCCTCGGATAATATTTGGCTCAGATTTTCAACTTGTTCAGATTTTAATGAAAATCTGTGTATAAGTGCTATTCTATATGTTGATTAAAGATATCGTATCAAAAGACTGTATTTCGTAAAATTAAGCGCTTAATTACATACTGAATATTAATTATAATTATATTAATATACCAATCACTCGACTAATTGAACGAATTTTAAGGTTTTGACCAGATTCTTATTTAGCAGAGGTAAAAGCATCTATACTGAAATTTTGAGGAAAATCTATTTTTTCAAAAAAATCAAGAAAAACCCTAGGCTATATAGCCTTGGATAATATTTGGCTCAGATTTTTAACTTGTTCAGATTTTAATGAAAATCTGTGTATAAGTGCTATTCTATATGGTGATTAAGGATATCGAGTCAAAAGACTGCATTTCGTAAAATTAAGCGCTTAATTACATACTTAATATTAACAATATTAATATGCTAATCATTCAGTTAATTGAACGTATTTTAAGGTTTTGACCACAGATTCTTATTCAGCAGAGGTAAAAGCATCTATGCTGAAATTTTGAGGAAAATCTATTTTTTCAAAAAAATCAAGATAATATTTGGCTCAAATTTTCAACTTGTTCAGATTTTAATGAAAATCTGGGTATAAGTGCTATTCTATATAGTGATTAAGGATATCAAGTCAAAAGACTGCATTTCGTTAAATTAAGGGCTTAATTACATACTTAATATTAGTGATAATTACATTAATATGCTAATCACTCGACTAATTGCACGAATTGTAAGGTTTTGACCACAGATTCTAATTCAGGAGAGGTAAAGGCATCAATAAAGAAATTTTGAGGAAAATCTATTTTTTCAAAAAAATCAAGAAAAATCCCAGGCTATAGCCTTGGATAATATTTGGCTCAGATTTTCAACTTGTTCAGATTTTAATGAAAATCTGTGTATAAGTGCTATTCTATATGGTGATTAAGGATATCGAGTCAAAAGACTGCATTTCGTAAATTTAATCGCTTAATTACATAGTAATATTAATCATAATTATATTAATAAGCTAATCACTCGACTAGTTGAACGAATTTTAAGATTTTGACCACATATTCTTATTCAGCAGAGGTAAAAGCATCTACCCTGAAATTTTGAGGAAAATCTATTTTTTCAAAAAAATCAAGATAATATTTGGCTCAGATTTTCAACTTGTTCAGATTGTAATGAATATCTAGGTATATATGCTATTCTATATGGTGATTAAGGATATTGAGATGAAAGACTGCATTTCGTAAAATTAAGCGCTTAATTACATACTTAATATTAATTATAATTATATTAATATGCTAATCACTCGACTAATTGAACGAATTTTAAGGTTTTGACCACAGATTCTTATTCAGCAGAGGTAAAAGCATCTATCCTGAAATTATGAGGAAAATCTATTTTTTCAAAAAAATCAAGAAAAATCCCCGGCTATAGCCTCGGATAATATTTGGCTCAGATTTTCAACTTGTTCAGATTTTAATGAAAATCTGTGTATAAGTGCTATTCTATATGTTGATTAAGGATATCGAATCAAAAGACTGTATTTCGTAAAATTAAGCGCTTAAGTACATACTGAATATTAATTATAATTATATTAATATACTAATCTCTCGACTAATTGAACGAATTTTAAGGTTTTGACCAGATTCTTATTTAGCAGAGGTAAAAGCATCTATGCTGAAATTTTGAGGAAAATCTATTTTTTCAAAAAAATCAAGAAAAACCCTGGGCTATATATATAGCCTTGGATAATATTTGGCTCAGATTTTCAACTTGTTCAGATTTTAATGAAAATCTGTGTATACGTGCTATTCTATATGGTGATTAAGGATATCGAGTCAAAAGACTGCATTTCGTAAAATTAAGCGCTTAATTACATACTTAATATTAACAATATTAATATGCTAATCATTCAGTTAATTGAACGTATTTTAAGGTTTTGACCACAGATTCTTATTCAGCAGAGGTAAAAACATCTATGCTGAAATTTTGAGGAAAATCTATTTTTTCAAAAAAATCAAGATAATATTTGGCTCAAATTTTCAACTTGTTCAGATTTTAATGAAAATCTGGGTATAAGTGCTAATCTATATAGTGATTAAGGATATCAAGTCAAAAGACTGCATTTCGTAAAATTAAGGGCTTAATTACATACTTAATATTAATTATAGTTACATTAATATGCTAATCACTCGACTAATTGCACGAATTGTAAGGTTTTGACCACAGATTCTAATTCAGGAGAGGTAAAGGCATCAATAAAGAAATTTTGAGGAAAATCTATTTTTTCAAAAAAATCAAGAAAAATCCCAGGCTATAGCCTTGGATAATATTTGGCTCAGATTTTCAACTTGTTCAGATTTTAATGAAAATCTGTGTATAAGTGCTATTCTATATGGTGATTAAGGATATCGAGTCAAAAGACTGCATTTCGTAAATTTAATCGCTTAATTACATAGTAATATTAATCATAATTATATTAATAAGCTAATCACTCGACTAGTTGAACGAATTTTAAGATTTTGACCACATATTCTTATTCAGCAGAGGTAAAAGCATCTACCCTGAAATTTTGAGGAAAATCTATTTTTTCAAAAAAATCAAGAAAAATATTTGGCTCAGATTTTCAACTTGTTCAGATTGTAATGAATATCTAGGTATATATGCTATTCTATATGGTGATTAAGGATATTGAGTCGAAAGACTGCATTTCGTTAAATTAAGCGCTTAATTACATACTTAATATTAATTAAAATTATATTAATATGCTAATCACTCGACTAATTGAACGAATTTTAAGGTTTTGACCACAGATTCTTATTCAGCAGAGGTAAAAGCATCTATCCTGAAATTATGAGGAAAATCTATTTTTTCAAAAAAATCAAGAAAAATCCCCGGCTATAGCCTAGGATAATATTTGGCTCAGTTTTTCAACTTGTTCAGATTTCATTGAAAATCTGGGGATAAGTGCTATTCTATATGTCGATTAAGGATATCGAATCAAAAGACTGGGGGGGGGGGGGGGGGGGGGGCTGGAAATCTTCCCCTCTCGTTTTTTTTTTTTTTTTTTTTTTAATTTTCCAAAACAAGGAACAGAGAAGGGGGCCAGGTGAGGATATTCCCTCCAAGGCCCAGTCCTCTGTTCTTAACGCTACCTCGCTAACGCGGGAAATGGCGAATAGTTTGAAAGAAAGAAAGAAATATATATATCTGTATATATATATATATATATATATATATATATATATATATATATATATATATATATATATATATATATATATATATATATATATTTATATATATATATATATATATACATATAGTAATTGATTTTCTATTTTTGCCTGTTTGAGCTTACCATTATTCATTGCTATGTGGAGGGAAATGTATACCTGAGCAACTCATCATATCATAATCCCCTAAAACCTAAAAGAAAATGAAAGTTCCTTTATATGCATAAGCTCATCATTTTTTCAATGCTCACATTTTTCTCATAATATTCATTGAATTTTATAAACATTGTATTGAAAATTGTACCTTGAGTGTTGCTCTGTGTAAGTCGTGTAGATATTTCATCAGCCATCCACTTGCATCTTTATAAAAGGCCGAAATGGCCCAACCCCTCCTCAAGGGCGGAGAAAATGGCCATAAAGGGAGGTGCTGTTGTTCCTTTTATTTCTCTAGACTCACATCCACTTTTTCTTGTGAGAGAGGGAGAGAGGACAGTGTTGGGGCCGGGGTGTGGTGGTGTTACCTGGTGTCCCTCACTCGTCATGTCTTACTCTATGCTGGTCAACGTTGCCTACGTCTCCAGCCTCTGTGACTTCATCATCCGCTAACACATTATCAGAAATGTCAAGCGTTATGATGTATCCAGGAACGTTAAAGGTGACATGGGAGAAGAAGGGTCTAAGGTGTAAGATTAAAGAAGAGGGCAGGAAAGCAAGACGAGGATGTAGCAGGTGAAAGGGAGGAGAGAAATGTAGATAAACAAAAGATGTGCTGATAGGAGAGAAGGAAGAAGAGAGGCGGGTGGATGGGAAGCGAGTGAGTGACCTCTTGACACAGGAAGCTGGCCTCTGGTGGGTGGCTGACCAACCTATTATTTCCTGATAATGACACTCCTGATTTACCTCGAATGAGATAAAGTACTTTTCTTCAAAAAGACTGTTAACATAATGGAACGATTTCCCAGTTGAAATTGGTGGAAAGCAGGGCTGTAGATACGTTTATGAAAAGAATTGATAACTATTTCGTTTCAAGTCCACGACTTACATTATTTGTGACTCCTTATCCACATTGACAATTTGCAGGTTATCTATCTTATTTGAATCATCTGTATAACTTCTAACTTTTACCACATCAATCTGTGAGTTTCTGATATCTTCCACTGCCACAAACAGTCTCCAAAAGACCCGGTGGTGTGTTGCTGTTTGACTTCCTTTGTGTTTTTCTAAGACTGAAAATATTCATATGAGAAAATGTTTGTTAACTCAGTTCCAGCAGAACGAACGCTAGATTATGTGAGGAATATCAACCTTTTTCTTTTAAAACAAGTTAACTTTTGTGGTCTCTGGTTTATAAACGAGATGACAGTGTAGCTCAGAGCAACAATGAACTGAAACACAATGAACTGAAATTAGATCTAAAATGATAAATATAGACTTCTTTGTATATGTCAGATGCACGATATAGTTTCAAAAATATTTCAAGGAAATGATCACTTTTCCTTTATGAATATATGTAATGACATGAGCACCAGTGATGTTACAGATCATAAACACCAGTGATGTTACAGATCATAACATAAACACCAGTGATGTTATAGATCATAACATGAACACCAGTGATGTTACAGCTCATAACATGAACACCAGTGATGTTACAGATCATAACATGAACACCAGTGATGTTACAGACAGCGATGACATAACCAAATACCATTGATACTGCAGATCACATTACGAACACAAGTCTTGTTACAGACATATTATAGTGATGTTACAGACTAATACCAATGATGCTACTATTCATGACATGAACACCATTGATGTTGTAGACAATGATGTTACAGACAATGATGTTGCAAACCAATACCATTGATACAACAAATCATAACACAGACACAACTTATGTCACAGACAGATGCTAATGATGTTACACACAAACACCAGTGATGTTACAGATCATGACATCAGCAACAGTGACGATACACAAATACAGATGATGTTCTACACGAACACCGGTGACATCAAGGAGAAAGACGCTGAAAGCTTAATTTTAAGACACAAGTATTTCACGGAATTTCAGTACAGTTTCATACTTTCAAACATGTAGCGTCGACCAAGTGGAGCCACAGTGAGGACTGAAGCAGTGGATGATAAGGACTTGTGGTCTACTGAGAGTCCAAGATGATTAACGTTACTGACTGGTAGTTGGTGGAGAGGGAGGGAGAGGGTTACGGTGCGAGGAGAGGAGCTCCCGGTGATGGCCGGTGGTGGGGTTGAGTGAGGTGGGTTCCGGCGTCAGACGACGGACTTCCGGTACACTGAAGTAACATCGTTGGGTTCATAATGAAATACCTGTACTTCCTTTTACTGTATGGAAAGAGTTGTAAGATATTACTTGTTACCTGTACCGACAGCTACAGGTACAGTGAAGGTGTACAGCATAGGTAAGATCGCTGGTGGAAGAGCTACAGGTCAAACTAACTGAAGATTTTGTTGGATGATACTGACGGTGAAGAGGATGACACCATCTGGCAGCTGGTGACAGGTGGCGTAAACTGCTGCTCCACTATCGCCAGCTGGTGTATGTAAACCAGGGAGTCGATAAGAGCTGTGCGTAGAGTGTAGGTCTCTCTCTCTCTCTCTCTCTCTCTCTCTCTCTCTCTCTCTCTCTCTCTCTCTCTCTCTCTCTCTCTCTCTCTCTCTCTCTCTCTCTCTCTCTCTCTCTCTCTCTCCCGAAGAGACAAGTCAAGTGAATTATCGTTTTGCAATAATTTATCTTGGCGTTGTTAATAACATTGATCTAAGAAGAAATGTTCCATCCTGCACCAAGGTACGTTGATATTGCACCTCATTCCCACCATAACAATAGTTATCTTGACTCCAGAATGAAGGACGACGATAAATGGATCAAATGTTACGTCGTCACCAGGAAGGTAACGTGACGACCTGGAACTGTGGTAGACACTGGCAAGGTCCAGACACACAAGACTCAACCCCGACGGAAATATACCAATTCTTCAGGAATCGTGTCCTCTTCTGTTCTTGGCCACCGAGGAGGAACTGTTCTACCCCAGTTATTAGTGTCCTCCTGTTAACGAGTCATCGTCTGATGAAGCTTCACTGGTTAACGAGACGTGAGACTCTGGTGGTGATCCTTGGTGTACCTATCTTCGTTCCTGGGGTCACACACACTGCTGGACTGTGCTGAATTTCCGAGTTTTTTGTTGACCCTCCAGTAAAACTTCGTGATAACATGCTCGCATCAAGAACTGAAAATTTCTTTCAGAAATTCTTTAATATTTTGGTGTTGAAGATCTTTCGCTGTGATCAGCGGGTGAGAAATTTGAAATTATGGTTTAGTTTTATGGACTGTATCACATTCTGTCTTTCTTAAATCATATTGCTTTCTAAGCTCTTCCTAACACCAAGAGTTGTGCTTCCATTCTATCTACTACATATTCACCGGCTGTAGAGACAGATTCTGTTTGTGATCACTGATGTCGCCTCCATGGCGCTCATCATCATCATTCCAAATGACAGTATTTAACTTTAGACTCGTCGCGTCCTTGAGACTCTGTGTTGATCAGTATGTCTGGCCCGTGCAGCCAGCAGCGGTAACTCTAGCTTAACTAAAGTGGACAAACTTGTGTTAACTCAGCTCCTGACGCGCATGAAAATTATTTGATAATTCCTCCAGACTTTCCTTTCAGGAACGAGCAGCCAGCGTCATGCACAGACCCTCATGACTACGATTCTGTCAGGACCAGACGTCCTCAGGGGCAGCCAGGCTTACAAACACAGTTTACACGTAGCCAGCATACACGTATATCCAGCTTGGCTCGTGAGACCATGTAACACCTGAGTTATCTATACTGAACGAGAGGACTGCTGCATCAGAGCCGATACCTCCTGGTGATCCAATATACAAATGCAGAGTCGCCCCCTGTACGTGCTCATCTACGGAGGATAGTAATTTTTTCTTATGACGAAATGGTGGAAATTCTGTTGAACTCATATTACTAATATCACAGACAGCTCGCTGTAAGCCGTGATTTTTCATGATCCTGGCGTGGGTGTTCACGATGCAAAATATTAATCTTTTATCACGTGCGAGGCAGTGCGTCCCAGGAGGACGAAGCCGCTGCAGATGTCATGCACACGACATATCAGGGAGAAAGAAAATATTTCTGATATCGAGTCATGACTGTAGGAGAGGAAGGATCGTACTCCACTTGTCAAGATACCGTTTTCAAACCCTGAATACAAGCTGGTGTAGCATCATGAGCAAGAGGCAACTGTACATAGATGACTGTTAAGTAACCATTACGGAAGGGTGATCCATACAGGCTGTGGCCGCTGTGAGAAATGGATTAAATAAACAAGTTCGAATGGTCCACGAAGACAAGTATATCAAACTGTGTTACAGTTGTTATATCAGTATACAAAGAAGAGAAAGCATCATATTTGCTACTCAGACAGACATTCTTTATCAAATATCATAATGTCTGGCATTTCTATTTACCATTCACTTACCGTGTTCGGGACGTTGTACCCTCTGATCGGAGGAAACTGTGTTTTCTGGTTATGATGTGTCAAGACACTTAATGTTTGGAGGAAAGTTTGGGTAGTGTGTCTAGCAGTCGTGGGTCCATGGCGGCAGGACCCCATGCCAGCTGCAGCCACTTTAACGTCGGCAGTCGTGGGTCCGTGGTGGCAGAACCCCGCGCCAGCTGCAGTGACTTTAAAGTTTTAATAATACTCATCAGAGCAGAATTACGTAATAATGTTAATTTCAGTATAATTTCGCCTCACATTAAGCAAACCTGTGAAGATGATGTCTGGGAACACTGCTCAAGAGACGGACACTAGTTGCCATGGATGGGATTAGGTACACACAAAACTATCCAACATTGCTTTAAACGTACGCAAACTTTTAGATTTGCGTATCATACAAACCTCCAACAGCCAGGATCGAGCCCGGGTTCCATCCTGGCTGTTGGAGTTTTGTTTGTTCTATGAAGGTGCGCGTTCATACGCACTTTGTTCGTATATACATAAAGTAGCAGGAGAAGCCTCTCTCTTCCTGCCTAACACGAGGGTCACACATGATACACAGGTCCGTCGTGCATACTTGTATCTTCCTGTTCTTGCCTTCATAGTCTGGGTTCCATCAAAGACTCTTGTATCTCATCCATGCACACTCTAACAAGCCACTCAGAACGTTGACATAACACACTCACAAACCTCTCGCGTCTCATCTGTACACTCCACTTCCGCGTCGTCTCAACGACACTGCGGTGTCGAGTTCACGTACTGTCAATCCATCAACACACTTCCCAACCCTCTCATGTGCTCATACACGCCACGCATTCACTAACACACCTCACCCTCCATCAATTCCCCTTCATACTTCGCTCACAATCAGAAGTCTAGCCGCCACCAGACACTCAACATCCAAGCTATGTACTTCATTATACCATCCACATCAGATAATTAAATTTTGATATTCACTTTTTATTAGAAAAAAAATCTTTCTTTTTACTCGTGTTGTTGGTGAGACAAGAATCCAGGCCAGTTCCCATTGCTACTCCAGTAGAGGCTCTTATACAGTCAACTACATTCATGGTTGTATATCGTGCGGTTCATACAAGATCTGGTGGTCTTAGGAGAGGCAGGAGGCAGACATGTTGAAGGTGAATCATCGTCGAAGGCACAAGTTCAGCTGGGAACTGTTTGAGTTGCGATGTGAATGTAAATGTGATCATAGATCAGCAGTGTTGCACAAGCGAGTGCACAGCACACTGTTTACATGAGTAATATTGCCAGACTGATGTATTGCCCGCTTTACCTTATGTGATTCAAGATAATGAGAGCATATTTCTGAACCTCAGGTTTCTTGTGTCGGGAAATTTACCATCAGTTCCGAAATAAACGATTTCACTACAACAGAATCCGCAGTGTTCGTGCCATTATATTCTATGGTGTTAATATCGACATCAGTATATGGAAATATATCTCATTATCACATTCAAGCAATTTCACCACTGCATCTAAGTGTTCAGGATAGCGTGTCCCTTACATGTCTCTGCACCGCGGTCTTGTATTGACCTATGAGGACCCTTGAATCAGGCACCACAGGCCCTGCTCTGGGGCAACGATGGACATAAGAAAGACACGTGCAAGGATACTCGTGTGTCTCATATGTCCATAGATGGAAATTCTTTCGTTTTTATTTTTATTTTTTCGAGAAAATAGTCAGCAATAACCAGAGTAACATGACCAACAGTACTGTAACAATGCGAAACAAAAATTGATGTTGACCGTACATGAAGATGACGACTGCAGTTCAGTGTTACACATGTTCTGTAGGACGGTCGACTATGTCCTTTATGGCCACACGTGCCCCACTGTCAAGGAAACAAGGATATCATGTTAGCTCCCTGACCCATGGTTGATGTTCCTGGCCAGGGAGACGTACACACAGGTGTACACAGGTTGTGTGGGGAAACTTTCGGACAACTGACAGAAAGACGAGTGCTCGTCATTCCCGAGACACATACACGTGAACACTGCGGATAATGCCTTGATCCGCTGAACTACGAATATCCAGACTACGTGGTATAGTTATTTGTATCTAGTCTCTGATATTCTATCTACAGTCTATATCTGTCGGTACAATTTTGAATCACCCGGTATGTATATTTGGGTAGTCACTTTATTACCAAATAGCTTCCTAGCTACGTCTCTTCGTTATATATCAACTGACTGTTATTTTTCTCTCTTGTGTCTTCCCTGATGATTTGATTATTACGCGAAAGTGAACTTGGTAACTTATCGTGTTTCATTTTCCCCGTGGACTCATGGGAATATACTTGATCACGCGCTCAACTGTGATTCTTTCCTATATATACAAATATATATATATATATATATATATATATATATATATATATATATATATATATATATATATATATATATATATATATATATATATATATATATATATATATATATATATATATATATACATATATATGGAACCATGGAAGCGGAAGTGAGTCACAGGGTGGGGGAGGGGGCGAAGGTTCTGGTTCTGGTTCTGAAGAATGTGTGGTAGGCGAGAACGTTATCTCGTAGAGCAAAAATGGGTTTGTTTGAAGGAATAGCTGTTTCCAACTATGTTATATGGTTGCGAGGCGTGGGCTATAGACAGGGTTGTGCGGAGGGGGGTAGATGTGTTGGAAATGAGATGTTTGAGGACAATATGTGGTGTGAGGTGGTTTGATCGAGTAAGTAATGAAAGGGTAAGAGAGATGTGTGGTAATAAAAAGAGTGTGGCTGAGAGAGCAGAAGAGTGTGTATTGAAATGGTTTGGTCGCATGGAGAAAACGGGTGAGGAAAGATTGACAAAAAGGATATATGTGTCATTGGTGGAGGGAACGAGGAGAAATGGGAGCCCAAATTGGACGTGGAAGGATGGAGTAAAAAAGATTTTGAGCGATCGGGGCCTGAACGTACAAGAGGGTGAAAGGCGTGCGTGGAATAGAGTGAATTGGAACGATATGGTATACCGGGGTCAACGTGCCGTCAATGGATTGAACCAGGCCATGTGAAGCGTCTGGGGTAAACCATGGAAACTTTTGTGGGTCTTGGATGTGGAAAAGGAGCTGTTGTTTCGGTGCATTATACACGACAGCTAGAGACTGAGTGTGAACGAATGTGGCCTTTGTTGTCTTTCCTGGCTTTACCTCGCCCGCGCGCGGGGGGATGGGGTGTGTCATTTCATGCGTGGCGGGGTGGCGACGAGAATGGATGAAGGCATCATGGATGAATATGTACATGTGTATATATGTATATGCCTGTGAATGTATATGTATGCATTCGTTGAAATGTATAGGTATGTATATATATGCGTGTGTGGGCGTGTATGTTTATACATGTGTATGTGGGTGGCTTGGGCCATTCTTTTGTCTCTTTCCTTGCGCTACCTTGCTAACGCGGGAGACAGCGACAAAGTAAAATAAAAAATGATAATAATGATACTACTACTACTCTGCTACTACTACTACTACTATTGCTACTACTACTACTAATACTAATAATAAAGTAATGCTGATAATGTTATGAAGAAGCCAGGGTTGTGGTTCACTTACAGATTAAGGTGTCAGACGTCAGTGGGGAGGACGGGTGGTGGTGGCAGGCACGTCACAACTCATGAAATGTGCATCGAGGATTTCTAGCAAGTGGGACCGCCCAGCTTGTGACCTCCTCCATAAATAGAGCAGCAACTGGGGCGGCACCACACCAGCCCGACCACCCACCATCAGTTCACATCTCCCGCCACCAATAACATTGGCGGTTTCTATGATACTGGATGTATTTGTGAATGTATTTGTGTGTGTATTTGTGTTTTGTGTGTGTGTGAGAGAGAGAGTGAGAGAGAGAGAGAGAGAGAGAGAGAATTATTGTAACTGTGTACTATATTTATAGGATACCTTATCTTACCTTCCTACCCTGGTTGTCCATTTCATATATATATATATATATATATATATATATATATATATATATATATATATATATATATATATATATATATATATATATATATATATATATATATATATATATATATATATATGTATATATATATATATATATATATATATATATATATATATATATATATATATATATATAAAATATATATATTTTTTTCTTTTCTTTTCTTTTCATACTATTCGCCTATTAGCGTTAAGAACAGAGGACTGAGCTTCTGAGGGAAATCCTCACTTGGCCTCCTTCTCTGTTTCTTCTTTTGGAAAATTAAAAACGAGAGGGGAGGATTTCCAGCCCCCTTCTCCCTCCCCTTTTAGTCGCCTTCTACGACACGCAAGGAATACGTGGGAAGTATTCTCTTTTCCCTATTCCCAGGGATATATATTCATATATGAATATATGTAATATGCACATGTGCTGAAATATATAAATTTAAGTTTTCATTTGGGTTTTCCTTGTATGTGGACAATGGTGATGATGTAGACAGCTGTTGGGTTTCCCTTGTATGTGGACATCGGTGATGATGTAGACAGCTGTTGGGTTTCCCTTGTATGTGGACATTGGTGATGATGTAGACAGCTGTTGGGTTTCCCTTGTATGTGGACATTGGTGATGATGTAGACAGCTCTCGTGTCAACACTATGATCAGTCCACGATGCTGGTCATTCCAATCGAAGGAAGTCGTCTGGCTGTTCCTCCGAGTCCTGCATTCGATCCTTCCCTCATTATGAATCACTTGTCTCTCATGTATCTCTCACTCCTCCATCACTTGTCTCTCATGTATCTCTCACTCCTCCATCACCTGTCTCTCATATCCATCACCAGCACCCGTCTTCCTCACCTGTATATCTTCCTTCTTCTTAATCATCGTCTCGTGCACCATCTCTTCATGTTTCGATTTTCTCCATTGCTCTCCTCCATCTTCTAACTTCTTTCCTTTATTCTTTCTTCCTTCTCGTCCTTTCCGCCATCTTTTTTTGCCCTCTTGTCCCTTTCTCCCTTCTTCATTGCACTTCCTTCACTTCCTAATGGGAAACCTGCCCTGAGAGAGACATGCGTGGGGCAGGAAATATAATACTCACTGAGATAAAGCCTTGAGAGCTGAGGCAATATTTACGCTTCAAAGTTCATGTGAGGAGTTGGGTAGAGTTAGGTGGAGAGGGAGTGAGAGGGCTGGGAAGAGACTGAGAGGACTGGGGAGAGCCTGAGAGGGTTGGGAGAGACTGAGAGGCCGAAGGGAAACAGACAGTGACGGAGAGTGAGTGAGAGGGATGGAGAGGGAATGAGTTCTTAGGGGACTAGAGAAAGGATATTGAGGCTAGAGGGGGCAGAGGTTGAAGGGGTTGAAAGTGGATTATGTAAGCTAAGAAATAGAAATGTCGGACTAAGAAGGAGTGAGTGAGACGAATGTAAATGAGTGGGGTGGAAAATGTGGGTTATTTTGAGGTTAAAAGTTGTACTGTGGGGTGGGGTGATAGTGGTAAACTGAGATCGGAAGTGTTGAGGATTGGTTGGGTGCATTAGGGAAGGCTTAATCAGTAGGCTTATGAGCGTGGAGAGATGACGGGGTTGGGGAAACTTTGTTTACACTAGAGAGAGACTGACTGGATAGAAAAGGGTAGGACTGGGTGGTACAGTAGGGAGGCTGATTGGATTCATGACTCGACGACACGAACAGAGAAGGTAAGAGTCGGTGGGAGGGAAAACGGCACATCCAGGGAAGGGTTCAGAGGTATGGAAAGTGAGTGATTTAGAGAGAAACAAGATGTATTGATTTGGGGTTAAATAAGTTTTGAAAAAGATTGAATGAATCGGAGGAAATTGCAGCGACCTGAGGAAAAAACGGACTGAGTGGGTGAAGGAGAAGATGATTGGGCAGGATGAAAGGTGAAGATGCGGTAGAGTGGGCTAGAGAGAAAATGAGAGGCGGGACGATGGATGGAGGAGGCAGGAGAGGAGGGTAAATGGGAAATATAAAAAATTGAACAGGTAAGTAAAAGGAGGGTGATTGAGCAAGATAAATGAGGTAAATGTGACAGAGAAGAGAAGTGGGCAAGTGATGCAATGACCAAGAAAAGGCATCACTGGGCAGGAAAGGGTCTCTATGTGTATATGACAAGGATACGTGTCAGGAGGAACACTCAGGTACTGGAGCTGGAGGCGGGAACCGAGGGACTGAGGGCGAGATGGTATGAGGGCGAATGAGTGTTGGTAAGAGATGTCTTACAGTGTGTTAGACTGCAATGGCACTGAGGTGCGTGGGACGCTAGTGGGACAGGCAAGCTCTGTGACTGTTCCTTTGAGGCATGGGTACACGGGACTGCACTGGGACAGGGGTGCGTGGAACCGTACTGCGATAAGAGTGAGTGGGACTTTATTGGGACATGGTTACTTGAAACTATACTGCTGGGAAAAGAGTGCATGGGATTGTACTAGAATATGGTTGCGTGTAGGGGATCCCGTCTGGGACATCCTGCTTAACACCGCCCACTAGGTGTAAACAAACAGTTGAGGATCAAACTTAACGCGAACATCGCACGGTCGTCACGGTGTTTGAAGTGACTTTGCCTATATATAATATATATATATATATATGTATATATATATATATATATGCAGATAGGGAGGGGAGGTTACTTTCCAAGTCTCGTGTATGCACCACACTCATGATATGCTGTGTAAGACATGACCACCAGCATGACGTATGCTCTCCTAGTTATCAAAACCTTCTCAGAAAATCTGACGATTTATTCGCCGTGTTTTTGTCAAAAGTATGTTTCCGTGAGTAAAAATATAAGTCTCCCTATTAGCGTAATGTCCTTTGTAATCATAACTATTTTCATTAATATTTTTCGTAGTTTGGTATATCTATCTACATGTAGAACTTGCATAAACTCTAGTAATTCTGATGCCTTTGAAAACTCGGAGACTTATGTCTATGAAAACTGTCACATATGTTGAAAGTAAGGCGGGCAGGAGCTGGAGTTTTGTCCCGGCGAGAGATGGACAGTCTCGGTGTAATACCAGCTTGAATGGGGAAGAACTGCAAGTTTTGGCGGAATTCAGACACTTTCCGGTGATGGTCAATATGAATGGCGCTGGGAAAGCAGAAGCTGGGAGTAGAGCAATCTCAGGGAGGAGAGCTGAAGGTGTTCTGAGAAGCGTGGCTCAGGGACAGATGATAAGCACACTCGCGGTCTGCACAGTGAGGCATCTTGTACAAAGATTTAGTTTCGTGCTGATACGGACGGCCTGGTACGGACGGCCTGGTACGGACGGGCTGGTACGGACGGCCTGGTACGGACGGGCTGGTACGGACGGGCTGGTACGAACGGCCTGGTACGGACGGCCTGGTACGGACGGCCTGGTACGGACGGCCTGGTACGGACGGCCTGGTACGGACGGCCTGGTACGGACGGGCTGGTACGGACGGGCTGGTACGAACGGCCTGGTACGGACGGGCTGGTACGGACGGGCTGGTACGGACGGGCTGGTAAGATTGACAACAGCAGATTTAAGCTACTGGATTTGCATGGAAGGGAAATAAACAAACTATTAAGAAATGAGAAAATCATGTGATATGTGGGAATGACTTCAGCGATTCAGGGATGAAAGCATTTTGTACTGGTACTTGGCCTAAAGGAGTGTCAGGGGAGCAGATCAGTGAGAGTGGTTGAAGGTAAGAGGGAGAAGGTTAGACACAGGGAGGAGTTCACGAAAGTACCAAGGAAGAACAGAAAACGGACAACCTGATGGTCTATTATGAGGTTCTTTGTTGGACAGAAATCAATCCTACATGCTTAAGCTACGTAAATGGAGGCAAAAGATGAAATAGTAGACTCATTTCCATCCTCCACTCTTTCTGGGTCATCATTCAGCAGGCTAATAGCTATGAAAGAGCAACATGTGTCATAGACAGAGTATGCTGGAAAGGAGGTTCTATGGAAAAGATGACTGGAAGACACATTGTAGTCTAATCTTAACTTCCAGATGATCTAGGGAGGCTGTACATCAAACTATAATCAGGAAAGATGAAAGGAATTGAAATACGTGTATATCATTCCTGAACAAGCTTGTACACTTGGTAATCATTATTACAATACTTAAGCAGCTGGAATTTGAATTTGTTAGTAAACTGTGCAGTGATAACTTCTGTTGGTAGTTTCTTTCAATGTTTTAAAACTTGAGAGAAGAAAATATATAAAATGTATCCGTGTGTGTATTACCTCTCCTCTCCTCTTGATTCTCGCTCTAGTCTTTCTTCGTCTTTGACAATGTTTGATGTGCAGAACTGAATTGCGTATTCTGTGGTGTCAATAGACCGTTATAAAGAGTAACCAATTGTGTCTTTCGCTTTATAGTTTATATTTCTATGAAACCCAACATTCTGTTCGTTATATGCAGCTGGGTATTGCTCTCAGTACTTTATGTCATTATTGATCATCACTCGAGCGTTTCTTGTGCTTCCGATAATTGAGAGATGGATGGTTCTGGTGAGTGACGTGTTCATCACTCGGGGAACATCCGATGAGGGTGCCAAGTGACGGTCGTGTGCAATTGAGTCGTCGCATTGTGGCCAGCCAGCGGTGGCGGGGCCGAGAAAAACATTACTGTAACCTGGCAACTTGACGAAATCGAGAGATGAATGATTAAGAAACGTTTCAGCGATATGGATGCCGGCCATCCTCGCCCCGTCACACTGAGGCCAGTGTTAGATCCGTATGTGCAAACTATAAGACTGGATGAATATCCTCACGTAAACAGAAACTCAGTATGTATGATCTAGCATATCCTAGTGTAGTATAGCGTAACAAACCAAGTATATTACAACGTAAAAAACAAATTTCGTATAGCGCAAGAAAGTGAAAAAGACCAGATCATTATTTTCAAGATTATTCAATTTTGGAAAATATGAATTTGTAAATATTTTCGTTTCTTGTTTATTTTCCAGACACACGACCTGGGAGGAGAGGTGAAGCTGGACATCACCAGACCGGGAAGTTGGTTGCAGGTCCTCCATCCTCCGGCTTGTTCCAGCCATTTAACTCCAAAGTCTAACCGTGACTTTCACTGGCGATGTATGCAAGTATAAAAACACAAGTGTGTGTGTGTGTGTGTGTGTGTGTGTGTACACACACACACACACCTACACACACACACACACACACACACACACACACATATATATATATATATATACATATATATATATATATATATATATATATATATATATATATATATATATATATATATATATATATATATATATATATATATATACACTTATGCACAGAATCCTAAAAAGCTAACCGGAAGAAGGAGCAAAAACTAGAGTACACAGAGGCGAAAATCATGAATAAAAACAAGAAAAATATATGTCGAGACTCGAGCGTGGTGCTGGGCGAGCTCCCTGACGAAGCAGATAACTACAAGTGTTTTCAAGCATTGGCGTGCCTTGTGCCGGGTAATGAACCAGGAGGAGTGAGAGGCCTGCAAACACTCGCCCTCTTCCTGATGACCCTCCTGAGGGAGGCTCTGCTGGAGGCCCTAGGGTCAGGGCTTCATTGTGGGTCATTAGTCCCCTGTCCTTGTCCTTCTGTGTTTCTCTCTTTATTTGTTTCACCCTGCTCTCTCTCTCTCTCTCTCTCTCTCTCTCTCTCTCTCTCTCTCTCTCTCTCTCTCTCTCTCTCTCTCTCTCTCTCTCTCTCTCTTCTCTCTCCTCTCTCTCTCTCTCTTTTTTCCTTTCTTCCTTACTTCCCTCCATTTCTCCTCCCCTCTCCCCGTATCTCCCACCGTTCTCCCAGTAACGTGTGTGGAGACTTGAGCTCTTAAATAAATCGCCTCAGGCACAACTACTTCCTAAGCCAATTACATCGCCACGCCGCAGATATCCCCTCAGAGAGAACAAGAACTTATTATGATGGGGAACGCACCTCCAGTCTGTGAGGGGAGGAGGAGGAGGAGGAGGAGGAGGAGGAGGAGGTGGAATAGAAGGAAGCCTTGGGAAGAGGGAAGACGACGGGGAGAGGAGGGACGAAGGATACTGCTACCAGCAAAAATCTCGACCCACAAGCCGGCAGGGAAGACGTGGGAGTGCAGGCATATCACTTTCTGACGGTAAGAATCTTTTCCTTTTATGACTGCAGTCCACTTGCCTTACGTCAAGGAGGCGCAAGGGAGGGCAGTACATCAAGCAGGGCAAAACAGTGTCCTCACACCAAGAAGGACAGTACACTTTCACTAAGCAAGGATATCAAGACAGTGTTTCACATCAAGGAAGCAGCGATATGTTGTCCTCATATAAAGTAGGACGGTAAACTGTCATCACATCAAGTGCGCAGTACATTGTCCTCACATAAAGTTGGACAGCACACCGTCTTCACATAAAGTAAGGCAGTACACTGTCCTCACATGAATTGGGGCAATACACAGTCTTCACATAAAGTAAAATAATATACTGTCTTCACATAAAGTAGGGTGGTACACTACTCTCGCATCAGTGAGCACAGAAGATCATATGCAATACAAAGAAGCTCTGTGCGCTATTCAACAATTTTTGTTATCTTGCGCGTGTGTGGTGTGGGGTGGTGTGTGTGTGTGTGTGTGTGTATGTGTGTGTGTAATTACATGTCTGCTCCAGACGGGACTAATCACTGCAAAATTGGGTATGAATATAAGGAGAAATATCTTTTTTTTCTCATAAATGTGTTCCTCATTTCACAGTGATTCCTGGAAGATAGATAATATCTTGTGAGGAAGATAATCACCACTAAACATCCTCAGATGCACTGCCCTTGTTAGCGGCCGTGATGGAGTGACGATTGTTACCAGCACTTGCACTTAACTGTTTAAATAGTTTTCACACCATCATCTCCCAGTGGAGGTGGCACCAGAAAAACATTTGTTCAAAATCTGCAACACATACACAACGGAAATATACATCAATTATACGCGTCACAGTGAAATATATTGTCTTTCCTGCTGTGTCCCTAAACTGCCAATAAATCATCACACTAGAGATGGATGGATGGATGGATGGGACCATTCATTGTACAGCTTAGGCAGGTAGGCAGGTAGGCAGGTAGAGCAGCGTAATGAATACAGAGATACTGAACAATGAACAGGAGTGATGAGTTCGAATATGAAAAGATTTATGAAATCGTCTGCTACACTACCTCACCTGGGCTCAGAGTCATAATAAGGCTACGAGGGGTCCAATGTTGACACCACCTTCTGGATACAAGAGAGAAACTGCTTAACAGACTCGTTACGCAATCTTCACACACACAGGGAACATAGGTAGGCACAGGTTTCTACCTGTTGGCGGCCTGTTGTGGGTATGGAGACAGGTGTGAGCCACGTACAAGTAATTTGTGTTTCGCCCCAAAATTGGTATATCATTTGAGATTTCCATTCACTCTGCATATTATCTACTTTTTCCAGCAAGATAGTGCGAGATTTCGATCTATGTCTGACTGTAGCGTTATATCGCAGATCACACAAGGGATGTGATAGATTAGGCCACTGACCGTGACGCAGTTATGGGCCGGTTAGAGTCGAGCCCCATAGGTTCGGTTACTGGTCACGGTAGTTGGTCCACATTCCAGCCAGCTGTTCATCATCTGCTAGTGACTAGCCGATACACGGGATACATGTATACAATATATTAAAAGGAAAACAAAAAGTAACGAAGAACAGTGCAACAACCAATAAACATGATCCCTAGAAATTATAACTGGATAAAAATCCAAACAATGCTTTTCTTATTTTTCCGAACTCTTAAACAACCTACAGTTTATCTTATACTTGGCTGATACTGGCATGAATCATGACAATCGGTCATGATGTATATCAACACAGTACACAAAAAGTCTACACATCTGACAACGGAAGATACACAGGGATGGTGAACTTTGTAATTACAGCCACTGAGCACTGTACACATTACACTGTAACAGCTTGAAGGATAGTAATACAGAGTGAAGGAAGCCACAAGAAACACCAGATCCCAGTAGTCATCCTCACTCTCCTTGATACCAGACGCTGCATGCAGTCAGTCACCTCACCTCCGGAAGGCACCGTCCAGCCTGGCGTCCCCCGTAAACCGTCTCCCCAGAGCGGTCTACACAGTGCACCTCGTCCACTACAAGACCCCAGCAATACAGGATAAACTCCCAGCTGTAAGTTCACGATGGGCCAGCTTCACTCAGCTAACTCCACAGTCAAGTGGACCCAACACAGAGAATGCGCTCCGTCGTCAGTGTTTTCTACTGGTGCTGTTGTTGTTGTTTGTTGGGTTTTGCGGCCATCGACCTATGAGGAAGGTCATTAGGCCTGCAACCCTATTTAATGTATGACTGAGGACATCATTCATAGATACCTATTCTATAAAAAAGTAATTCTGATGTAACGATAAAGATGAATGATAATAAAAATAAATAATGGAAAGAAATGATGTGTGGGTATTTGGCCGACGTGGCGGCAAATACCACCCAGTCGGCACAGTATCCACGGTTGCATTTTACCCAAGAATGCGAGAAGATAGAACAGAGTAGGGACAGACTTCCACCACGACATGAATACACAATAAATAGTTAATCGGAGGTCCGCCGACTCTACCCCATGGCGCAGCCGGCGCCCGGAGGATGACCACCTCCCCCCGAGGCCGACCGTCTAATGAATGGACATATCCACCCACCATGCGACCAGCCCAAGTAGGAGGAACCACACACCGAAGCCGACCCACGCCACATCATCTTGATTAATTCTGTTTCTCTGAGGAAGACCATCAATTTGTCAAATGTACTCGGGTTATCCCCGAGTACATTAATAATGTTAAAGGAAATGCTTTTGTTGTGATTTATCAGTTTCCATCTATTGCATTTCAGCAGTAAATATTCTATTGTGGATATTTGTTTGCATTGTTGGCATACTGGTGGAAAGCTTTTGTTCATGTATGGTTGCAGATGGAAGGTTTACGAACAATTTATTCTGAGGCGGGCCAGCACGATCTCTCTTCTCTTCTGTTCTTGCGGTACGAGGTCGGCCAGTCCGCCACTTCTTGCTTATATATTTTGTTGAATGTCACATCGGTCCACTGACTCTGCCACAGAAGATGAATTGACCTCTTCCCGAAGGAAAGGCAGGACCCCAGCTCCCGGGGGGTCGGAACCACCTCCTCGAGTTCTGAGGTCAACCTAGCCAAGCTGTCTGCCTGCTCATTGCCGTATATATTGCAATGACCCACCAGGCACCCAGATCAAGATGATATCTTTTTCACATGAATTTTGTTCATTGATGATATTGCCCCTGCAGTTCACAGGACTCTGTATAATCAGAGCCTATTGCTTTAAGAGCAGAAAGAGAATCAGAAAGAATTATAGCTTTGCTCTGATATGAAGCCGGTGCTCTGATCTGCTCCCTTCCTTCCTTCTACAAGGTCAACTCTGGTAGGAGAAAAAACAGTCTAGCAACAGAACATTAGCCAATAACAATTCAGTTATGCACTGACGTAGTCCATTTTACTGTCCAGATAAAACCATCACTTGTCTTGTTGCCACCACGAATCATTCTACTAAATCACCACTTGTTTTCTCTGCCCAGAGTTGATATCATAATACTATATGCTTGAGACGAGCATCTCCGCAAAAAACTGAACATATCCAATTGTCATGATATTTTCATGACATATCAACATATCTGTTTCTTCTGTTCTGCTTAGCAAATGATCTTGTTAGCATCGCCCATAGCACAACTGTTGCTCTTCCCACACGAATTTGTAAACATACTATTCAGCAACAGGAGACACTTTAAGTAAACCAAAACAGCCTCATGACAATACACAGGGGTGAGTGGGAGGGAGGAAGAAAGACAGTCAGCGGGTAGGCGTCTTCCTTTGGGGTCTTCGGCAAACTCAGCCCTTCCGATGTGTCTATTTTCTTATGACTTTTTTTTAATTCATTGACTCAGTTTTCATCAACGGAAAATTATATTCCAACTGAGTGTTTAGTACACCCACGGCTGCTCACTGCCGGTGTCTGTCAATGCAGTTTCTATAGTCGCCAACCAATGAGCTTCCCAAGATCAATTATATGATAGGAACCAGACACGGACAAGGACACCAGCAGTCATGAGACGGGTGGACACCTCGTGATCACATCGCTGCTTCACTAATCGAAACTCTCTCGAGAACATCTCGTTCGAACACTGAACCACCAGGTTCCAAGGCCGGCAGAGTCACCCATTCTTCAACTAATTGCCTTCCCTATTTTGGATTTAAGGTTTAGAATTCACCAGGTCCGCGGCCAAGTACACCTGTGGGGTAAAACTATTAGGGAATCTTTATCCCGTCACCATAGTCACGCCACATGTTATAGATAGAATGATCCACTTTTTATGACCCTATGTTGATAGCGTTTATGTCCAGTCATGACTGTGTTCACTACAACGTGGACTTATAGCAACAACAGGGACGCCCGAGACCTCCACCATCCTCAGGGGTTACTGCTGGACTGGTCCATAAAGTTCACAGTTGAATGAACGGAACACGACCCTGTGATCTACAGAAGTGCGGATCGTTCCAGACTCTCCCTTTCTGCAAATAACACTTTCCTAAGTGACGCCTCTCTCTCTCTCTCTCTCTCTCTCTCTCTCTCTCTCTCTCTCTCTCTCTCTCTCTCTCTCTCCCGGTATTACCTTTCCCTTGTGTTCCACCGTACAAGCAACTCCGTTTCCTACCCTCACCATCATAAATGTCTCATGGTCGGTTTCAGAGATCAGAAAACCTGCTCCATCGTTGTTACGAGGCAAGAAATATAAAGACGTATCAAATTAGCTTTGATGAATAGCAAAGACACCGTGACTTACCTACCATCACACGAGGCTGGGGGAAGCACAAGACAACTTTATACAACGTAAACACAAAACAAAGTTAGACCAGCAAGAATTGACCTTGTATTGGTTAGACTCAAGCTCACGTCGTCCTGGGATAAGAACCCTCAAGTCCTCACCAAAGTGACAATAGCCAAGTTCTTACGAAGTTGAATCCTCCTCTCAGACTTGGCCAAAAATACGACTTTAACTATATGAAGAAATCCTGGAGCAACATCAGCATTAGACGAAAGAATTCCTATACGGAAAATTGTTGATACTACTGCAGTAAACTGGCAAGAGAGAGCTAGTGGAGATAACTGTAACAGCAACAAGAACACAAAAACACATAAATAGTGAGACCCGTAGCCAGCAGTGAACCACCCGTTACGTGCGCACAAACACTGAGAAAGATAACGCAAACGATGTGACTATTGTAGAATTTGTACTCACCATTACCGGTAGTCCCCCTCAGGCTGACATAACAATCAATTCCTATTAAGTGTCTTTTTTTTGTCTCGCATTTTACAGTTTAATCTTCCACTTATAAGCCAGCAGGAATGAAGCCGTGGCTGGAGTTGTTTGCCAAAAACATTCTGAAGTCTCGCTTATGAGCAGTCAGACGGTCTTGATGCTCTCGCAGAGGGAAAAAGAAGAGAAACTCAGCAGGAATTGCTTGTAATGTCTCTGCAACAACGCCGCCTGCCGGCAATGGTGGACAGTAATCATTTGATAGGAAAACGACTTCGTGTTGTTTCTATTTTGTCTTCCTATTGTATTACTGACATTTACAATAATATAAACCAAGACAATTTCTGTAAGGCAAGATTTCTGTCTCACATGATCAAGAAAAATGTTGCACATGTAGCAAAGGGACGCAGATGTGATGACAGATTTTAACGTATGTGATGATTTTCTGAATATCATCAAAGGAAAAATTATGGTAAAAATGTCAAATTCGAATGAGGAAATGTAACTGAAATAGGTAGCAGACATGACAAGTAAATTGAATTTACTGAGACGCGGTAAAGAAGTAGAAATTGAAGACTGAGTTTAGAACATTAATCTACGCAAGTCCTGACACTGATCACTGCACCAACGCTAACACAAGGATGTCCTTCTGTAGTTTAGAGTCGAACGTCCTGCAGGAGCTGGGGACCCCAGCACACGTGAGCTGTGGTGATGGTAGAGGTAAAGAGAAATATTCATCATAAAGGGAAGGAAAACTATTAGCTAAGTCATATGAGAGATAAACAAATGATAAAGACAAGAAAGACTAGGAAAAAAGAAAATTACTCGATAAAGATCTAAATAAAAACAATCAGACTACAGCAGTGAACACAAAAGCTGTAACAATTACTGTAAATTCGAGTGTTGTACTGAGCCTGTGTGTTGATCACTGACGCTGGCAGGGAGACATGTAACTAATGTCATGACACTGATTGCTGGGTATCAATGGGGATGGTGACATGATTTACATACAGGAAAATAATGGAAGACATGATGAGATAAAAGGTAAAGATAGGAGTAACAAAATGAAAAATAGTTTTACTGAAGCAGACAAAACTGGTGTTATTTAAGAGAGAGAGAGAGAGAGAGAGAGAGAGAGAGAGAGAGAGAGAGAGAGAGAGAGAGAGAGAGAGAGAGAGAGAGAGATGTGTGTCTGTGTTAAAACGAAAACGAAATTAATACTAAAAGTAGGGCAGAGATGTGTGTAATGTACAAACGAGGAGAGACACAGGGAAGACCACGAAGCTTTAAGACGCTTCCCCCAAAAGTGCAAGACTTACCAGCGTCAGGAAACGTTCTAGTCTGAAAGCCTGAACCAAAAAAAAAATGAAATAATTTAAAGTCACGACTGCCCACCGAAATGAGCGGCCATCTTACGGCAAAATTATTGATAGCCCGGGGCAGTTTAACCCTAAGCAGACGATGTGGCTAACGTCGTAAATCACGGGTAATGCACTGACTCCCGCGCACTTACCCTCATTACCCAGATGGAGGCTAATGAAATGGAATTTTGTTAGCACATTAAGGAGTAACTTCTTTGCTATATCTATAAATTCTTGTAGCCATTAAAAAGGAAAATTATATTACATATAAGACAGCAATATTGTTATAGCAATTATAGTTATCTAGACGTGTATGAGAAGCTTTTAGCGGAAGAGTTCAGTGGGTATGTTTAAAATACTTGCTTTTCATTTTTTTTTTCTTTTAAGATGTTGCTTAGTGTTGTGTTGTGCCTGACTGTAGCAGTGTATGTCAGAGAGAAGCAGTATGTGTCTGCTGGAGAGTGAAGCCACCTCCCCTGAGCTGGACACATCCCTGGATCAGCTCAAGGTGAGGCACAATAGGTCGGCTTCCTGACCCACTCACAACTGTGGTGCCTCACCTGAAAACGAGGTTTGTACCCATCTACCTTCCTGACCACACGAGGATGAACAGCTGGGTGAACTGTGCGCCATCTTTTCGCGTCGAGGATCGAATCCATTCCAGTGGATTAGTAGTCATTATCATTATTATCATTATCATCATCATTATCGTTATTATCATCATATCATTATCATCATCATTATCATTATCATCATTATTATCACCATTACCATTATCATCATTATTATCATTATTATCATCATTATCATCATCATTATCATTACAAGTATCACACTCCTGTTGTACTGGCATTACTTAGCTACGGTACTCGCCAAGTGTCTGCCTGTGTCCCAACCTCTGAGACCTGGACCCGCGCCATGCGAGCGGCTGCTTCTTCTCGTAGTTTCTTTGTGAACATCAGCCACACGAGGACTGGTCGTTATGTTGCCTTGTTTCCTCAAACAGAGAGGCTGTGGAACGCTCCTCCTTCTCCTCCATCTCTCCTGTATGACGAATGTACACAGATCTGTGAGATAGATACACAGTCATTCTTCATCTACCATTTTTTTTCTCACAATTTGATTTTTTCATTTGTCGTGGTTTCGACTGGCGTATGTTTTTGCCGTGCTACGTTCACTACTAAACACACATAAACAAATGAATTACACACACACACACACACACACACACACATGATACAAACGTGTTATCTAACCCCACACGGCGGAAGTTTCCGCTAAGCAGAAAACTTGACCACCCAGGTCCTGACCTTCCCCTGCGAAAGCTGCCAGCCTGACGTCCTGACCTGGCCTCCCAACGGGTGACCCTTTGACCTGGCATTAATTAGTTCAGCTTTTCACCTGTAGAGAGTTAACGCTAATTAAAGCATGTTTTCCTGCTGACAATACATAAAGAAAATATACTGAAATTACGCTCTCTCACCCGACACTGGACCTGCTTAAAGGAAGAAGAGAAAAGAATATCATATGTATATATATATATATATATATATATATATATATATATATATATATATATATATATATATATATATATATATATATATATATATATATATATATATATATATATATATATATATATATATATATAATATTGTCGATAAGCACCTGTGTGGATTATTCGAATTTCTTTATGTTTTTGATATATCTACAGATAATGTGCTTGTATCTACACTGGCTATATGGAGAAAATATTCTTACATCTTACAAGAAAGATAAACCAAGATACTGCAAGCGTTCTTGTTTATCCAATGGATCATCCCTGACGAGGTGTTGTGATAAGCATGAAAGCTTGAAGTCTCTTGTTCCATCTTCCCGCGAGGTTAGTCCGCGAGTGAAAAGTCACTTGGGCGAGGCTGTGTCATGGAAATTACAGCCTGGTCAAAGACCTTCGCACTCTAAAGGAGTTTACATTTCCTGATACTGGAATTGATGCTGCTTTAGGGAGCAGAAGCCTATAAAAAGAGGTGTTGGGTAACTCCAGGACTCTCTCGTAAAAACTGTTCCTGGAGTAATTATGACTAAAGTGATAAATGAATGAATGAATAAATGAATAAATAGCATCGCCACGCACAGCGTCAGGAAACTTGTCCATTAACTGTGTCCACCTAACAGAGGAGACGAATTCTCCCCATGTAACAGGACAACGTCGAGATATGAAAAGATATTTCTGACAATAACACTAACAGACCAATGTTGTGGCTTGCCGTGGCCTCCTCTCATCACCGCTTCATGAAGCATATTTTTCCTTGCCTTCTGGGAGACAAGCTGACGACCAAGTTAATCACTTCAGTAAGAACTTGGATGGACCAGTCTGTATGTTATCCCTGTCCGAAGGAAAGCAGAGTAAACCACTTGAGATGATGGATCAACGAGAGACGTAGTCATTTGATAACAAACGCTAAATACAAATCCTTTTCGAACATACCAGGATTCACGGAGGTTTCTACTTCCACACGTGAAGGAAAGGCGAAGGTTGCCTGCAGGAGGTTGGACTCCTGTAACAAAGCCTTCAGGCAGGTGGTGGAAGGTGGTGTTATAACTGTGTTAAGGCGCTTTCATAGGCACGTGTGCTGTGGCCGGGAGGATCAACATGCTGGAGGTTCCTCTGGACCGGTGAATGCCTATAGTGTCTGAATGTCACGAACTGAAGAGCGATTAGTGTGTTGTGTTGCGCAGTGAAGGTGTTCCAGTGAATGCAATGAGTGGAATGTTGCCTGGGTGGAGGTGCAGTTATTACGCTCCTGCCCTGATCCTCGCATCATACACAATCGCTGGGAAAGGCTTGCAGAATATTTCTCGTGACGGAAATGGTAAGCAAAACTGAATAAACACGAAAATCCAAATAAAGAGACTGAGAATGCCTCAGTTTGTGTATAGAGAGGTACGACAGTGAGAGTGTCATGAGTATGTGGGAGGTTGCAACAGTGAGTGTGTCGTATGTGGGAGGGTGCGAAAGTGAGTGTGAAAGAACCAGCAGCTGTTGTCCCCATGAATCATTTTGTGAAGGATGAGGCTAGCAGTGAGGACCTCTCCAGGTGTTGCTACACCACACAAATACCGTGAGTTTCAAGCAACACAACCAATAAGAACACGTTGATTATTATTACTTAACTCTCACATCTTACTTTTACTACGTTAGGTGTTGTGGTTACATACACTGGTGGTGTGATCGACCTGAGACGCAGCAGCTGTACAACAAAGATTTAGAAAAGAGACAACGTTAGATTGTTTATGAAGCAAACTACTCACTTAAAGCCTGCATGAAAATAAGTATCAGATGTACATTACAGCGTTCATGTGTCTGATGTGTCTGTATGAATGAAAATTTGGTTAATTCGTTGCGAACGGAAAAATGAAAGATGGATCATTGATGAGATGGAGAGTGATATTGTAGACACGAGTGAGGAACTTAACAGAGAGTATCCACACGTGTATTAACCAGGTGAGAGATGATCACTGACTGACAGGTGCAGATGATAACCAAGTGACTGGTAATTACCAGATGACAGTGGGTGATCAGGACACAGCTTGTAATCAACTGACAGGTGGTGACCAGTTGATAAGCAGTAACCAGGTGAATGGTGGTGACTAGGTTACAGGTAGTGACCAGGCAATGTTTCGCATTGTGGACGATGATGCCATCACTGGATGAGAAAATGTGATAGAAACTACGCGAAGAAATTCACCGGGATGAGCTGGCAGTAGCGCCTGGGGCCGAGCACACACTGACACACGATGGAGGAAATGACGTAAATGATGTCTAGCTCACATGATGGGAGATACGCAAGGTGGGAATTGTACCAAAATTTTGTTTCTTGAGCAACAAGTAATTGGAAAATCAAACTAAAGTAAGGTATTCCGTTCAAGGTTAAAATCTTAAGGAATGAATAAGTATTGCATGATAACATGATTACGTTTAAGGAGAAACCGTGGCACTTAAGAACAAGATCTTAGTATAGTAACGTTAAGCTGTTCTGAGGACGCTACCTCAGGATCAGAGTGTGTGAAGATCAACACTGTGTCTGGCGGAACTGAAAATGGATGTTGGCGAGATATGGTAAACGATGGGCTAGGGTACTACATGTGTAGGCGAGGGTAGAGGGAAGTATTTTTTCTTCTTTTTGTAAGCCAGAGGAGATCTGTCAGACACAAGAGAGGATTGGGGGATTAATAGTGCTAAGTACCTCAGAGCTCAGAAGGGTGGAAATGGTCGGAGGTCAAATATCACAGAAGGTTGGAAGCATAGACAGACAAACAGACAGACAGACAGACGTGGATATGGAGATTCTTGGTTGAGGGTGTTCAACTTATTCTTTTCATGATGCTTTACTTGAGGTGAAGAACGACGCTATATATGTGTAGCCCAGCGTGAATGGGAGGCTCATATATCCCCTGCATTAGGTCAGTGAGGACACGAGGCTCAGGAAGTGTGATTGTGGGAGTCAGGGGTGAGGCTGGAGCATGGTCGGGATGTAGGTCACCACATGTTGTCTGGCGCACGGAGATTGCCAGATGTTTTGTGTACATTGCGAGGTGGAACAAGGATTTACAACGAGGCTGGTAAGTTATACCTAAGTCAAGAACAGTCAGGGTTGTTTGATTTATTGAGAGGTGGTGCAGGATGTAAATATGGAGGAGAAAATTTCTTATATGTAAATCTACACAACAAAGAAATGTGATAAGATATATAAGGGTAAATATAAAGGAAAGAATACTGGCTTAAAAAAGCTCTGAAAATAGCAGCAAAGACGAGGTAAACCTATAAACCAAAAATGAGGAAGTTGATGCTTACAAGGAAATCTATCTACAGCGTGAGGGATTTTCCAAGAACATTGAGAGGAAAACCAAATATGTGGTGAGGATATGTAACATATTCAACGTGGAACCTGAGGAGATATTGAGAGAGACACTGTAAGAGACAAGATAATGCTATCATACGGAGTCAGTGGGTGGAATTAGCAAAGTTAAAGCTAAGGCAATGCAGTGTGTGTGTGTGTGTGTGTGTGTGTGTGTGTGTGTGTGTGTGTGTGTGTGTGTGTGTGTGTGTGTGTATCAGGCATCGGTATGGGACATGGAATGCCAAATACAATAGAAGTGTGTTGTACTGTTACTAGATACAAAGGATGGTTTATAGGTTGCAACATTCCCTGTGTGATATAAACGATAAGAAAGAAATGTTATCAGGTTAGCAAAACCATTACAGGTGAAGTATGACATGACTCTAGCCATAGATAACGAAGCAAATACAAATGGGAAAGAGAAGTTAGAAGCTGATGTTGTGATGATATTCAAAGTCCAGCAGATTGCGATTGTTTATACCAAGGGATATCATGGATTAAATACCGTCGCCTGAATAAAAATAGGAAAAGGTGCAAAAATTCAGAAGGGTGCAACAAAAGAATTAGTTTGCTGGGTGTGAAGGGAGAGATTTGTGGCAGGTTGGCTAAGGTAGGAGTTAAGCCAGTGATGGGGCGAGAGCTCCCGTGGAACCAGAAGGTCCACTGAGGGACGTCAGCTGGGGAAAAAGAATATCTTCCTCCATGTGAGAAGCATGAATCACGGCTCTGGGTACAACAGATTACCATGAAGGTGGATATTGAAGTACACTATGATCAGGAGGACATAAAACAAACTTAAATGACTTCTTTAACACTTCTGGACTTTGGGCATTGGATAAGGCTTGAGGATCATTGCATGTGTAGGGAACTAATTATGAGGTTAGAGGAACGTTACTGTAGTGATGAGATATGACGAAGTATGTTGCCTCAGTATACGTCAGACAAAGTGCTGTAGCATTTACGCTTGGGAAGGCTTGGGGAAGCTGGGGTGTCTTGTCAACATTGCCGTTATTAATGGAGTTGGGGGGGGAGGCGACCGCTGTGGGACGCGGGGACAGAGATGATTTGAAATTTGGAGGAAGGAATGAGTAATGTGATGATGATGATAATGATGATGATGATGATGATGATGATGATGATGTCGGTTTTGTTGATGAGACTATTGCCGTCGTCCACGTCGAAGTGACAAGGTCTGGTACCGGGGGGTTAACACCACCTGCAGGGGGAGTTAGTGGGCGGACGTCAGTGACTTATTGGGAGGAATAGATGGGTACATAACGGGTAGTGGGTAGGGCGTCAGTAGCTCAGTGGAAGAACTGATGACGACATAACAACTGCTCAATAGGGAGAGTTGATTGATGCTTGCCAGTGCTTCAGTGGGTCGAGCTCAAATCTGAGATGGTGTCAATATGCCACAAACAATAAGATCATAAGTATCGCGTTTAAGACAAGGAAAATTTTCTCTCATGTATGTAGGGAAGCGTCGGATGAAATAATGTAACCAACTTCTTGGTCGTAAACGTAGACATGGAGGATTAGCTCGGCCTATGAAGTGTACAACATAAATCGATTCCCGAGGTAGGCCCGAGAGCTTGCAAATCTAATTGACTGCGGACTTAAGTTCATGGATAACGCAAAAGTTAGGACGATAACTGAAAACCTGGTTAGCGAGAGCCATGGAGAGAGGGGCAAGTATGCAGTCTGTGGGGGATGAGAGGACCAAGGAAGTGAGTCAGCTGTTGTTTGCTGATGATAGAGTGCTGGTGGCAGATTCTACTGAGAAACTACTAGAGTTACTGACTGAGTTTGGAAAGTGTGTGAAAGGAGACAGTTGAGAGTAAATGTGAATAAAGCAAGGTTATTCGGTTCAACAAGGTTGAGGCCTGGTTAGTTTGGGTGTGAGTTTGAATGAGAAAAACAGGAAGAAGCTGAGTCTTTTAGATTTCTGGGAGTGGATATAGCAGCGAATGGAACCATGGAAGAGGAAGTGAGCCATAGGGTGGGAAGGGGGCGAAGGTTCTGAGGGCGTTGAAAAATTGCAGAGCAAAAATGGATATGTTTGTAGGTATAAAAATCCCAACAATATTATATGAATTCGAGGCATGGGCTATAGATAGGGTTGGGCGGAGGAGGGTGGATGTGTTGGAAATGAAATGTTTGAGGACAATATGTGGTGTGAGGTGGTTTGAATAAGTAATGAAAGGGTAAGAGAGATGTGTGGTAATATAAAGAGCGCTTCGGATGAACTTAATCATAATTAGTTAGTTACCCCCGCGTAGTTTAGTCTCTAGCACCATCCAGAAGCTGTATTTTAACGTTATCAATCAAGTTTGTAACCTGACGATGGTTTATGGGTTACTACCGTTGTCCACGCAGCACTGACAGATGACCTCCAGCATCCTCAGGCAGCCATCCATTTCAAGTTCCATCCCCTGCCAGGGGAGGGCACGGAGGTGGTAGGCTGTGGTCTCTCGTGGTGTACAAACTCCGGCAGCCAAGTCTTATAATAGGTAGTCAGTCTAGTCTCCTGTAAGACGCCGGGAGTCTGTTCTGGAGCAATTATGTATGCTGCATAACATAGGTTCTGAGATATGTTCAGGAAAAAAATAAATCATTCACCTTTTCGCTCACCTCATCAACTGTTATGAGTTCAATATTTGGTACCTCATTGCAGTGGTACCCGTTCCGTCCTCTGCCTAGTGGGACACATCATTAAAACTGTGCATATGAAATATTTTGTGACTTCCCTCGTGCAAAATGCTCTAATTCTTAGAATTCAATGTTCATATTGACGACAAAAGTGTTTCACCAGGAATTTATTAGTGTAAGAGGTGGATTCAAAGGAGAATTCATCGCTAATGAATAAATATATCTGAGATACTTTCTACTGACCTATAGATCGTTTGAGATTATTTTGAGGGGACACTATCGAATCGGGCTTTTGATTTGACACAGCAGCTCTGAGAAATTCCCATCGATTTTTAAGGAAAGGATTGGAGTGGGCTAGATGATGATATGTTGAAGGATTTATAACAAGAACCTTCGAAACGCATTCAGATAACCTTATAAAGATAAGTTACCGGAGCAGCAGTCAGAGAAATTCATTCTGCAACACTTGGCAGCTCACTGGTAGTCTGGCAGGGCATCAGTGAAGAAAGGTTTAAGATCCTCGGCGATTGGCACCTGATCGTTGCTAAGGACTCATCCAAATTACCGATGTATGTCTTGACATCTCATTAGAACCTTTGGCTTCATGCAAGCGTTGTCTTCTCTAAAGTTTTTCAAATCCGTCAGAGATCTTTACCCCACATTTGCCCTTCATTCCAACTCAATCTTTCCTCTTCCTCAACCTTCCCTTATCCTTTTCCACTTCATCATCGTAATATTCTGCTCTCTTCTCCTTTCCTTATAGCCATTTCTTTCTTTCTTCTACCCCCTTCCTCTCTCCACCCATAGCATTCTCCTTTCTCCCTCCCCTTCTTCTACCTCGTCTCACTGTGTACACCTTTACTCTACATGTTTTTCTCCCTTCCATACCACATCCACGGCAGCCTTTGATGCTAGCTCCGTGGGGGTCACCTCAGCCCCGTCTCCACTTCCCAGACACTCGCCAGGCACGTCCCGTACTGCTGCCGGAGGTCATCGTAAGAACTCATCGTTGTGATAATTATCATTCACATTATCGCCGGTGACTGAATTATTGTCTTACGGGAGACTTCACCAGACAGAGCGGCTCCTCGTAGACCCGAGTAGGTTTCTGGAGGGGATGATTAGGGCGGTCAAAGGCGAGACGACTAAAATGCTGAACGGTTGCCTTCGTTTTGCTAATTGTCCAGACGGTGTCTACCGAGGCTGAAATGTTAATCTAAGACTGTGGTGAGAGGGTGGAGCGGATGAGGAGGAGGAGGTGAATGTGTGCCGAATTGCTCAAGGGAGGTAGAGTAGGAGGGGTGGGTACTCGATGCAATGAGAAGGGGAGAACATTCTTAATGAAGTAGAGAAGGAGGATGGAGTCCGAAGGGTAAACGAGATGTTGGGTTTTCCAGACGATCAAGAGTTGGACGGGAGGCTTATAGACAGGGGAAGGGATGGACAGGAAAAGACAGTGGGAGAGGACGTCATCTCATCAGGACGTGATTCAGTCCTGACGTGTGTGTGTGTGTGTGTGTGTGTGTGTGTGTGTGTGTGTGTGTGTGTGTGTGGTGTGTGGCATTACTGAGGTCATGAATGAGGATGATAACTCATTGGTTTATCCCATGCTGAGGTCTTTACTAAGGATGAAGCAAGCATGTATCACGTTACATGCTGCTACCGCCATTCTTGGTTCAAAATGTGACACCCCATTACTTTCATCGCTGCCTTACACCTGCAGTCTGCTGGTTAGTTCTTTCTTAAGTTTAGTTTTTATGTCTTACTCTGAACAATCATTTCATGTTTTTTTCTGCTCAAGTCCATTTTAATTTTGTATTTCCAGTACAACTAAAGATGGACAGCGTCAACGTGTTGTACTGCTCTTCATTTATTGGTTGTCATTCAAATGATCCCAGGTTCGATCCCAGGGCACACAGTGGTGAGATGGTTTACATAACTAATGTACAAAACAGATGAATTTTTGCTTCAGGTGGCGACTCACCTGTGGGTGTCATCAGTCTATAAGAGGAGTTCTAGTTTTACTCCACGTAATCCATTTCATCTCATCCTGTTCATGTCTCTCTTCACACTTGCCTATCTTAACTTTTATCCTATGTAAACTACCTCTGCCGTACGGATGATTTTATGAATTTTTAAGTTATAACTAAGTCATTTGCTCACATTTACTTGTGCATTACATATAACTAAATTATCTTAATGTCTTTAGAATTTCTCTGTCTACAACTTTCTTATAAACTTAATCTCTCACATGGCAGATGTAACCCTTTGTTGACACTAATATCTCAGTAAACATTGAGAACACGACCGACCATTTTTCACCCTTTAAAACAGACTCAACAATGACGTAGCTTAATCTCTGTACCTTATAACCAGCCTTCGTTATAATATCTATATTTCGTTTATAGAGAAATTTCTGTTGTCTTACACTAATGATTTGTTACCTATAAGACATAATCCCTTGGTACAGACTAATACATCTGTAAACTTAAGGCGATCACAGCATTTTCCCTGAAAGCTCCGAGCCTTGAATGGTTATTCAGTGAACAGGTTCGGTGCAATGCAAAACTTTTCTCCACTTCACGTTTATCTCTGATCCCATCTACACACATGTAGATTTTGTGGCAATTAATTCTGCAGTGCTTGTGTTCCCAGCCCCAGCCTTGCAGGTTCTCTAAACGGCAAGCAGAACCAGTTCTCTAGGGCACACCTCTTACCCTGGACGAGTAACCTCTTAATGTATATCTTTTCTTACGAGTAAATGTTGGAATGTTTGAAGTCCTACCGTGATGCCACATTCTCCAAACGGTACAACAAAATGTTTCATAGATCTTGAACATGGAAAACATTTTTACTCCTATTACATCCTTGTGGTGTAATGTGATACCATATTATGAACTACGGTTTAGATAAATCTCTAAAGTTGTTTGAAAGATGTCATTTTGATTTTCTCTAAAGATATTACAATTACTGTGTCTCTGGAAGCGCACAGTGGCCGCAGTCTACTATTCTTAGTTGGGTCTACCCCTCCTCGCTTGGCTGAGACGACTCGTAGCTCACGACCTGAAGGAATGACTGTAGGTCATGAAAGATCACTAATGAGAAGCAAACCCCGTGGGTGTTGTTGTGAATCATGGTCGCTAGTCATTATATTCGCTACGTCTTACGTTCCCTCTGCCTCAAGTTCGCTATGCATTATTGTTTTCTATTATATACACATCAAGCTCGTTATGCATCATGTTTTCTATGGCTCATATTCGTCATGCATCACAACCGCTGAGCATCACACTCGATTACATTTTACCTTCTGCATTACCCATAACAACATAACAGAGGAAAAAAAGAGAAAACTCCTCGATAACGTACAGCTACAGCGAGCAGGACAGCAGCAGCGACTGTCTCTGTTGTGTGTCTGGAGCAGCAGCAGCAGCAGCATGTTGTGGTGATCACAACCTACCCTGAGGCCAGCCGGGGAAAAGATTTTATCCTCGGCTTCCCTGACTTCTTGTTATCGACATGGAAGACTTCAAAGGCCCAGATCTCATTCTTCACTAACGGGAATAAATATGGTATCACCAGGTAAGCAATCGATTCAGAGGAATTAAGTAACAAGATAACATCAGTTTTCAATGTAATTTCATTCCGTTTTGTAAATCACCTAAAATCAAGTTTGTTGATATGATTCTACGGACTCATCTTTGTGGCCTTCTCGTCCCTGTGTCCCTGTAGCCTCATATCTTGCTATCTGATATATTTGTTTTCCTATAACCTTTATTTTCCAGTGTGTTCCACAACTTTTGTAATTGTTTAAGTCATCCTGATTCAGTTATAGTGTTGCCATCTGTAACAGCCATAATGTGTGCTCTTGTGTGTGGGTAACATCCAGTTAGGTCACTGTACTATAACTATTACCAAACTTCTGTTGTATCTATCAAAGGTTTAATTTCTCTATAATTGTATTCTGGAACATAACAGTGATATAAATAGTACTGATAGTGAGATTTTAGCCATGTGGAGGACTTTGGTGTATACTGATGATGGCGTTATAATCAACGAATAAAAGTTTGGACAATCCCATATACAAACTTTGATCCAGAGGAGGAAACTGCCATAAACGTTACATAATCAAAACTTGGAAACTCTGTGTAACCAACCACATCCATGTTCACATACACCTTCTACCTCTCAGTTATAATGCGCTGAAATATATATATATATATATATATATATATATATATATATATATATATATATATATATATATATATATATATATATATATATATATATATATATATATATATATATATATATTCCTATGAGTCCACGGGGAAAATGAAACACGAAAAGTTCCCAAGTGCACTTTCGTTTTGTTTTGGACAATCACATGTTTACCAAATGGCGTCCTAGCTTCGTCTCTTCGATGTATATCAACTGACTGTTATATTCCTCTCTTGTGTCTCCCCTGATGATGTGACTATTACACGAAAGTGCACTTGGGAACTTTTCGTGTTTCATTTACCCCGTGGACTCATAGGAATATCTTGATCACGCGCAAAATTGTGATCCTTCCCAATATATATATATATGTATATATATATATATATATATATATATATATATATATATATATATATATATATATATTTATCTATTCTATTTATTTTGCTTTGTCGCTCTCTCCCGCGTTTGCGAGGTAGCGCAAGGAAACAGACGAAAGAAATAGTCCAACCCACCCCCCTACACATGTATATACATACACGTTCCCACACGCAAATATACATACCCATACATCTCAATGTACAAATATACATACACACAGACATATACATATATACACATGCACACAATTCACACTGTCTGTCTTTATTCATTCCCATCGCCACCTCGCCATACATGGAATAACATCCCTCTCCCCCTCATGTGTGCGAGGTAGCGCTAGGAAAAGACAACAAAGGCCACATTCGTTCACACTCAGTCTGTAGCTGTCATGCAATAATGCCCGAAACCACAGATCCCTTTCCACATCCAGGACCCACAGAACTTTCCATGGTTTACCCCAGACGCTTCACATGCCCTGATTCAATCCATTGATAGCACGTCGACCCCGGTATACCACATCAATGCAATTCACTCTATTGCTTGCCCGCCTTTCACCCTCCTGCATGTTCAGGCCCCGATCACTCAAAATCTTTTTCACTCCATCTTTCCACCTCCAATTTGGTCTTCCACTTCTCCTCGTTCCCTCCACCTCCGACACATATATCCTCTTGGTCAATCTTTCCTCACTCATTCTCTCCATGTGTCCAAACCATTTCAAAACACCCTCTTCTGCTCTCTCAACCACGCTCTTTTTATTTCCACACATCTCTCTTACCCTTACATTACTTACTCGATCAAACCACCTCACACCACATATTGTCCTCAAACATCTCATTTCGAGCACATCCACCCTTCTGCGCACAACTCTATCCATAGCCCACGCCTCGCAACCATACAACATTGTTGGAACCACTATTCCTTCAAACATACCCATTTTTGCTTTCCGAGATAATGTTCTCGACTTCCAAACATTCTTCAAGGCTCCCAGGATTTTCGCCCCCTCCCCCACCCTATGATCCACTTCCGCTTCCATGGTTCCATCCGCTGCCAGATCCACTCCCAGATATCTAAAACACTTTACTTCCTCCAGTTTTTCTTCATTTATATATATATATATATATATATATATATATATATATATATATATATATATATATATATATATATATATATATATATATATATATATATATATATATATATATATGTGTGTGTGTGTGTGTGTGTGTGTGTGTGTGTGTGTGTGTGTGTGTGTGTGTGTGTGTGTGTGTGTGTATGTACGTTTCATGAAGATCATTATCTTTCGTCTACGTTGTTGTCTTTATACGAAAACAAAAGGATTATGTTTCCTGCCAGTGCCGTGAGTGGCGCAGGAGATGGTGGTGATGATGGCAGTAAATGTTTGTGGTAGTCTGGTGATGTTGAAGGTTGTGATGGTGGTAGCTGTAATGGTGGTAGTGGTCGTTGTGTTTGTCATGGTATTGGCGGTGGTAGATGTGGTAGTGGTAATGATTGTGGTGAAGAGAGTAGCGTGTGTGTGTGTGTGTGTGTGTGTGTGTGTGTGTGTGTGTGTGTGTGTGTGTATGTACGTTTCATGAAGATCATTATCTTTCTGGTACCAGTGATGGTAGTGGTGTCAGTAGTAATGCTGGTGGTTGTGGTGATGGTGGTGGTGGTGATGGTGGTAGCGGGGTGGGGAGGGAAAGGTGATGAGGGAGGATCACTGGCGAGCCTGAGAGTCTTGAGGATCTCCCTGGGGGAAGGTCAGGACGTAAACACGCGGGAAAAATAAGAAGCCACTTCCTGGACTGCTCCCTGGGCCTCTCCCTGGGCCTCTCCCTGGGCCTTTCCCTGCACTGCTCCCTGGGCCTCTCCCTGGGCCTTTCCCTGCACTGCTCCCTGGGCCTCCCTAGGCTCCTTCCTCGGCCTCTCCCTGGATTGCTCACTGGACTGCTCCCTGGTCCTCTCCCTGGACTGCTCCCTGAGCATCTTGGAGAAGCTCTCTAATTATCTCCAGACGTTGAGGAAAACCATCTGAGTCGTTTGTATGAGTTGGTTGGGCTGGGTCCGGGCACCTCATGTACTGCTGTGTCGTGGAGGCAGCCTGTGAGTTGGAGCGTGGCCAAGGCAGCTGGTGTGTTGGGATATGGTCAAGAAAGCTGGTCACTGGGGTGTGGTCAAGACAGTCAGTTTACTGAGGTGTGGTATGTATGTTGTGTGTTTGGTTACACATATGTAAATAGAATACATTATCAAAATGCAAATACAGTGCAATTATGATGTGAACATAATTACAACACCAGAAGCCACACACACACACACACACACACACACACACACACACACACACACACGCACATACACACACACACACACACACACACACACGCACATACACACACACACACACACACACACACACACACACACACGGACGCGTGTGCGCGCAGGCAAACATATGAGCCAAGAAAGACAACCGTCCGGCGTGGTGACCTGTCTGTCTGTCTGTACAACAGTGGCTGACAGGAAGGTCGCGTCCCTCCTGCCGGAGCTAATCTGATCCCCAATAGTGGTGTCCCCTGCCAGCACCCTCAGACTCAATCCTTTACCCATAACAATCAAGATCAATCAGCTTCTCTGCCGCGCCTGGCGCGTTTCTTATTGGTCAACCGTAGCCATACACGAGGCTTCGATTAGCCTGAGTGAGCGGAGGTTAAGGCATCCTATACTGGGCTGAAAGATATCACGATGAATTTGTTTGAGCTGAAATATATCATTTTCAACCACATTTCTTGGCTTCAATTTGCATATCTTATTTTTTTTTCTATTATACGGAAACAGATTATCCCTCTGCAGGTCAGGATATCAGATGTTATGGATTTAGTCTTTTTCCTATTTTTCCGATTCTTTTTTTTTTTCTCTACCATTTTCTTCAAAATCTATTCTTTCTTAATATTTTCTTTTTTCTTCTCTTTCTTTATTTCTTCTCTTTCTTGGTTGTCCTCCTTTTGTTTTTATATTTTTCTTTCCCTCCCCTCCTCCTCCTCATGCACTTGCTTCGGAATTATTCATTTCTGACCAAACTTTCTGTATCTTATTCACTGAAAATTGAAATGACAACTTAATATAAAGATACGGCTGATGTGGAAGGACGATGTTATAATGGCCTCAGGGTTGCTCCCGGCACAGCACTAGTGGTGACTGTGTTCATAGATTTTGGATATCCGTTGGAGGTTGTCCACACATCATGAAGGATCATATATCAAAGGATTACGTAAAGACAAACATATGGTAGTCAGAAGATACCTCCAAGGTCCAGTTGAAAACTGTAAGCCGTCATTTACATCACTCTGGGAACACATGCATAACTGACCTTCGAATGATTATATTCATACAGGCGAGAGATAATGTATGTCTCTTCCCCTCTTGTAAAAGCTCAATGATTTCTAATGATACTTCGGCGTTACAGATGAACCCTGACGAATCTAACAAACTGAAACAGATCGATCGTTCCTTTGTTGTAAAAATAACTGTATACTTCATAGAAAATTACCACTTGAGCATCTGTCGGCGACAACATAGCTTTCTATCGCTATACAAAGATCAACTTGAGTATCATGGCCACCAAAGGAAACAGGTCTACATCATAACAGGAACTCGCTGTTATACTGTTGCTGGATCAAAGAGGATTTACAGAAAGGAATTCACGCAAAGGTTCTGGGGGACTCAAGGAAACATTCAGTTATGAATTCGTTGATTTTCAGGCTCCCACTGAGGTTGCACCCTAACATGTCGCACCAGGACGTCTACGCTGAACCTCCAAGACAACATGAATGTGTGGACGTATGTATCGTGGGTCTGTACGTGTAGGTCTTAGTGTGTGACGTGTAGCTGCGTCCCTACTTGGAATCCCCAAAGACATTCTAGCTTCCTACGTGGGACTACTAAGGGAAGAGGACAACTGTCATGTCCATATTTGTTTTTTTTCTGGTAGCAGTGAGTGATGTGATTTGTTAGCGTTAGTCGAGAGGGTGTTCGTGGAATGGATTACATCTTCTGGGTCGTCTAGGAAGATGCTTCGCAAAGTTGCAGGATATTTGGATCGGTATCGTATCGCTACACCGTCTTCTGTAGAGGTTTGCCAGGACCAGTCCTCCATTTTTGATGTTACGGACGATCAGCACTTGAAGCGCTTGAAGAATCAGCGTAAGGAGTCATCCATCCTCACGCTGAACGCGTTTACCTTGAACGTTTCCCGTTGACCATAGCTGAGCGGTAGGCACCGTAGACAGTGGCCGAGGTGAACAGTGCCTCTGCTGACAAATATGATCCAGGAGAATATAAAGATCAAATTCTTAGTGACGTGTGAAGAGAATAACAGAGTAACAGGTAATACTCCCCAATTGCTCTGTTCTCATTGCAAGTATGCATCATCATCATGGATCATCATCATCATCATGCATCATCATCATCATCATCATCATCATCATCATGCATCATCATCATCATCATCATCATCATCATCATCATCATGCATCATCATCATCCTCATCATCATGATTCTGTTATCACAGCGTCCACTTCTCCTAGCCTCCTCTTGCCACATCAGCGCCTCCACTTCTTCCCTCCTCCCGCATCTTACCAGATCAGCTCCTCTTCCTCTCTCCCCCTGGCTCCCACTTGGTTTCCAGATGTAAGGAGGAGAGAAATTTCCCTGGGTTTCTGGCTCGAAAGTGTCTGCTGACTCGGCCCAATTTCCTCTTGATTTGGTGCAGTGCATGTAATCTGTCTGTGTTGGCTTCCCTGGACAATTTGTGTGCATGGCGCTGCCTCTGTGTGTGTGTGTGTGTGTGTGTGTGTGTGTGTGTGTGTGTGTGTGTGTGTGTGTGTGTGTTTTAATTATACTGTGTACACATGAATGAACAAATATGTATGTTTTTCTGGGAGCTTTTGTGATGGCTGCTTCTGATGTCATAGATAACTCTGAGCTTGTGTGTGTGTGTGTGTGTGTGTGTGTGTGTGTGTGTGTGTGTGTGTGTGTGTGTGTGTGTGCGTGTGTGTGTGTGTGTGTGTGTGTGTGTTAGTGTGTGTGTGTGTGTGTGTGTGTGTGTGTGTGTGTGTCACCGTACGTAGTATATAGAAAATGAAAAATCAAGATGGATGAAATAAAACAAAGAAAAGAGTAACATCCTCCAGCAAAATCCAAACGACGAAATTCTTTTAATGAATTGCCATTAGGGATTGATGAGGGTCAAATATTAGAAAATGATGACCTGGGGTGGGGCATGGGAGATGGGTCAAGGAGAAAAAAGATTTAACAACATCTTCCCACGTAATGGATGAGAGAAAGCCGGGAGGGGAGGGGAGAGAGAAGGAGAGGGACTGAGGGAGGGTGAGAGTGGAATGGAATAGGTCGGGTCTTGAGCTTATTGGCGCCGGTCAGTACTTGCCGAGCATGAATGAGGATAGAGAGCGTGAGGAAGGACTTGAGGGTGTAGAGGGTGAAATGTCCATGGAAGACACACTTCAGGAGGTGGAGGGTCAGGGGAGGGATCATAGAGGAAGAACTTTCTGAAGCGGATGGTAAGGGATTCACAGAAGAAGCACTTAATAAGGGTGAAGGCTAGGGTTTCGCAGAGGAAACTGAATAGAAGTGGCGGGAGGTGAGTGCGGGTGGAGAGGCCTCCAGGGGTTAGTGACAGCGGATGGTTCGGTGAACGAGACACACACGAGAGGAAGTGGCCACCTGATCACAGCTTACTGGTGTTAAAACCACCCTGGTGATGCCAACCATGACAGTGCTTGGAATGACGCAAGGACACAACAACCAGGCGTCATAATATCAAATTAAGCAAAAAAACTTTCTAGAAGAAATGCAAAGAAGTATTTCTATGGTATAACATCTGTGAATGAATGTTATTCTCGAGTGGCCGCTGTCCACACAGAAACTGTGGGAAGCAGCAGCCGGACTCTTACCTCAGGAGCGGTGCACAGGTAGACAGGCCTCGAGAACGGTGGCCAAAATAAGAACACAGAGAGAGTAGCATTATAGCGGCATACAGAGAGGGATGGTTGGAGGGAAGTAATGCCAGGAGAATCAATATAATATAAAGATTTTGATTCCGCTCTAGTTAACAGAGAAGTTGAGGATGACCCTCTTTTTCCCACCTCCCCACCACCTCCCTCCCCCAGCACTCCATAGCAGAGCGAATAAGTTCTCTGTAAACATGGAGCAGCAGTTCCTAAGAAAAATATAGTCCTATACATCACTCCCACTGATGGGGAAGCAGACTGTATGATATTGCTTATATGCGGCTTTCAGGATAGAATTGAGGACGTGGTTATGGCTTACATGTTACGTTATTACGCTTATGAATTGAGATTCTTTTAGATGAACGGGAGAAAACGTGTGACTCCTAGATACTGATACTAGATGAAAATGCTATTTGAAACTACCTAACCTAACAAGGTTCCTGTTTTCCTATTTAGAGATGCTGCATACGTCCTGAGAGAGTATATGTGTCCAGTACGAGGAAGATAACGAACAAACAGGAGGAGAGAAAGGAAAGTGAGTTAAAGTGGCTAAGGTGGAATCGTCAATACGAGTGAACAGGGTTGCAAACAGAAGACAGATCATTTACGGAACAAAGAAATAGTAGACGACAGCAGAGATCCCTGAGGAGCATCATTGTTGATACGATAAACGAAAAAATCGATCCATCAGTGACTACAGCGACGAAATGGCCAGAGATGAAGCTATGCATTAGGGAACAAAGAAGCAGACATAAGAACGGTAAAGAGTCTAGAAAGTAAAGACCTAAGCCACACCCCATCAAATGCTCTGAAGATGTCGAGGGTCACAACAGTTTCACCAAAGATCCTTCGGAGAGGACGACCACAGATGAGTCACATAGAAGAAAAGATCACAAGTAGATCTAACATTGCATGATACGCACTTGGGATCATACAGAAGGGAGTAGAGTGTTAAATGTTTGAGATGATGAGAGTTGAGTATCAAAGACTGGGGACAGTAGATGAGGGAGAATGAGATGCCAGTTGGAGGTGTTAGAGTGGTCTTCCTTCTTGGGTATGGGCCATACCAAGTCATTCTTCCAAGATGCAAAAGGGGCATGCAAGGAACGATCTAGCTCGGAGGCTTACTGCTCGAGGAGGTGTGCCATTTGGGACATACACTTTATTTCACCTGAAACTGAGAGAGCACTTGAAAAAAATTACATAAGTGAGGTAAAGGGGATGGAATAGTTCCAGTGGGATGAGATGAAGGCTGAGGGCTTCATCAAGAATCATCCATTGTTGAACTAGAGGTAAGTGAAGTACCAAAAAGAGCGCCTTTAGGAAGTGAAAAGTTAGCCTTAGATTGATTAGGTTTTTGGAGCGCGAGAAAGGTTGAAATAAAGAAGTTATTTGAGATGTTTTTCGTTAAGGAACAGAGTGATTTATCACTAGAAGTCAAATCAGCACTTTTACTTTTTTTGAATATGTGTTTGAGTATACGATGGGGAAAAAATAAACAAACGAAAGGCTTGGAAGCGCCAAACAGAAGGAAGGCTTTGAAACATCAGAGAAAAAGAAAGCTTGTAAAAAAATATCTGGAATGAATCAGTTAAAACTAAAGATACTATTTCGAAATAGTTACATCGGATCAAAAAAGATTCATCTTTAAAGTCATAACATATATAATCGAGTTACTGATACTTAAGAGGAAGATTGTTAAATGTAATAACTTTGCAAACGACTATGGCTCACCGGAAGTTGATTCAGTACATACTATATTGATGGGAATCTAAAATGAACCCATGATTTGATCAGAATGAATTTCAGATCATGATATTTAAAGAGGAAAAATAGGACAAAAAATAAAGAAACCGCTACGTAAGCACTTGCTGACTGACCAACCAACAATAAGATTACAGAACGAAACCCACCACTGCCAGGATCAGCCATTAGCGTGAGAATGTTTATTCTGCATTTACCGGGAGTGACCCTGATTGGTAGATCTGATTTTCTTGTCAATTTGATTTAGCCCTGCGACCCGAGGCTTGCCAGAGGCACTAACCCAGCGCTCTCTATCAGTCTTTAGTTTATTATACGTGCAGAGTATTGCAGAAAATAGAATTAGCTTGATTTTACTCCACAGAGAGTAAAGAATTACTCTCAAAACTATATATATATATATATATATATATATATATATATATATATATATATATATATATATATATATATATATATATATATATATATATATATATATTTCATTTTATTCATTATACTTTGATGCTGTCTCCCGCGTTAGCGAGGTAGCTTAAGGAAACAGACGAAAGAATGTCCCAACCCATCCACATACACATGTATATACATACACGTCCACACACGAACATATACATACCTATACATTTCAACGTATACATCTATATAAATAAATCCACAGACATTTTCTTTCTTTTAAACTATCCGCCATTTCCCGCATTAGTGAGGTAGCGTTAAGAACAGAGGACTGGGCCTTTGAGGAATATCCTCACCTGGCCCCCCTCTGTTCCTTCTTTTGGAAAATTAAAAAAAAGAAAAAAAAAACGAGAGGGGAGGATTTCCAGCCTCCTGCTCCCTCCCCTTTTAGTCGCCTTCTACGACACGCAGGGAATACGTGGGAAGTATTCTTCATCCCCTATCCCCAGGGATAAAATACACAGACATATACATATATAAACATGCACATACTTCATACTTGCTGCTTTTATTCATTCCCGTCGCCACCCCGCCACACATGAGATGACAACCCCCTCCCCCCGCACGTGCGCGAGGTAACGCTAGGAATAGACAACAAAGGCCACATTCGTTCACACTCAGTATCTAGCCGTCATGTATAATGCTCCGAAACCACAGCTCCTTTTCCACATCCAGGCCCCACAGAACTTTCCATGGTTTACCCCAGACGCTTCACATGCCCTGGTTCAATCCATTGATCGTACGTCGACCCCGGTATACCACATATATATATATATATATATATATATATATATATATATATATATATATATATATATATATATATATATATATATATATATATATATATATATATATATATATATATATATATATATATATATATATATATATATATATATATATATATATATATATATATACATGCGTATACATTTGCACGTGATTTATACATTTCTATAAAGTTACATCATTCTTCACGCAGATATCAGGATATCTGGTGAGACTGAGAAGACAAAAACATATTTAGATGAAGAATCCTTCTCTCTGGTATCGATATTAAATTCCTCGCATTCTTTGGTTTGGGAAACACAACAAAGCCAGAATACCTCCAATCTGACCACCAGGAATTCATGTAACACACACACACACACACACACACACACAAATACACACACACACACACACACACACACACACACACACAAATACACACACACACACACACACACACACACATACACACAAATACACACACACACACACACACACAAATACACACACACACACACACACACACACACACACACACACACACACACACACAAATACACACACACACACACACACACACACACACACACACACACACACACACACACACACACTTACACAAGTGACGCTGTACTTTTAATATTCTCTCATATTCTCTCTCTCTCTCTCTCTCTCTCTCTCTCTCTCTCTCTCTCTCTCTCTCTCTCTCTCTCTCTCTCTCTCTCTCTCTCTCTCTCTCTCTCGTTTACACAGCTTGCGATTCCCTGGCAGCAGAGTGGGCGTGTCTGCCATGACCCACCCGCAATGGTCCTGAAGACCTTCCTGCCGTGTGCTCCAGGCAGCTGGGTTACCCAGGTGGTCTGTGTTGCATCTGGTTTTAAACCTAACTGTCCGGCACCAGAGGAGGTCCTCACCATGGTGAGCAGGTCTCTGGTGGCGGGTGAGGCTCACTCCTGCTATTGCCACAGCCAGAGCTGCACCTGTCTGGTTGCTGGACGTAGTAGTCGTCGACCATTATCACGTCTAAGATACCTGGATGTTCATATAGTTCCTTAATCATATGAACACAGTAGGACGACCCTTGAAAAAGACGATACGAACGGAGACTACGACGGAATGACCTTTAAATATGATGGCCTGTCCTTTGACCTGATGCCTTTAGGAGACTGGTCAAAGGGCAGAACATCATACTCAAGGGCCGCACAACCAGCTCTAGGCTTTTCCTGTCATGTTTAAGGATTCTTGGCTTCAAGTATTCTCATTCATAAGTTTTCTTTTCTTCCATTTGACAATTTGGTAAGAGTCATATTTAATGCTGACAGACACAACACTTCTGTTGTGACTGACGTCTGACTTGAAAAATGTAGTAAAAAATTCGTTTCGTTTTTTTTAGTAAAACAAGTTGTCTTGGCCTCCTATAGCGTCTATAATGTGTCCATCATATACCGGAAGGAGGGCAGCCTACAGTAGATTAACCCAGCAACATGTGTATATAATTGTTACATATCGGATTATGGCACATTGGACTCTCTTGTGCTGGTGTCCAATCTTCCTGCACAGGAGCAGTGTGAAGGGCAGATGATAACGGTACAAGTGCCGCTGTAGGGTGTGCTAGTGGCTGGACTCATATCCTGCTGGAGGCTAGGCTCGGTCTGTGTCCACCCACACGGTGGCTACACCAGCTGCTGGGGGCGTTGTTGTCTCCCTACTGGCCAGAACATCTCACTGAATCATCTATCTCCCGCGGGCGCAGGCATGTGCCTCCCTGAATCAAAATATCCTTCACCTGAGAACAGGATCCAGACACGCCTGCCTCATGAGCAGGATTCCTATGTAAATATCTTATGTTTATATCGTCATGACTCAGGTGGATAATCCCTAACGAGGTATGAAAAACATTAACAAAATGCTTATGTGTGCAGAGATGGTAACTACCGGAGATGAGAGATATGTGAGCAGTGACTCTTGTGTAGAGAGATAGTACCTACCTGGAAGAAGCGTATAGAGAGATAGTAACTACCTGGAAGAAGCGTATGTGAGCAATAACTCTTTGTTTACAAAGTGGACATCTGTGGTAGAACTTACTGCTCACATGTATACCTTCCTGCCTCCTCCCAGCAGGCTCTCTTACTCTCCTCGCTTGACCAACATACCCGAGTACTTCGCTATATCATAGCGTCATGCAGTTATGTCAGCTGAATGTCATATCCTCCTTCATCCCAGACAGGCGTCACTACGGAACATATCATCCGTAACATGTGCTCGTGTTACGCATGGGGGGGGGGGGGGGGTGTCTCTAGACCTTGTGGAGGGTCAGGCGAGGTCTGTTGTTCGAACATACGAGGAATCTAGAAATAGTTAGCCGAACTCCTGTCCATAGCAAGGGAGGGGATAAGAGGATCATGATCTTGAGAGAGAAAAAGAATATGTAGATAACAGGGTTACTGAGACGAGAAGGTGACTCAGACAACGTTTACTCTGCTTGAAGTGTTGGACTTGAACGATCATCTGCCTTTCCTTTGCTAGCCTAATATGTTGAAAACATAAAGCAAGAGAAGATCGGCTGAAACAAACAGACGATCTGGGATGAAGTATTCATCTAGGGTCGGCAGGACAAGGTGGTGGTCAGTGCCGCAGGCTGGCCGGCCTACCATCACCTGCGTCCATCTCCCATCATTTATGGGACAACATTAACACGGGCAGTCTATCTTGTCCGGGCTCGTTCACCACTCCGTGTCCAACATGTCCGCCACGCAGGGCCAAGGGGAAATACATTTGTGACACTCTCGAGACTCCTGGTTCTGCTAGGAAGTCAGAACGCTGTTCAGCAGTCTCGCAAATAATGAGAGAATACGATGGAATCCGTAGACACAATGTGTTTTCCTTCAGGTAAAAGTCTGGTATGAGGTTACAAAACCCCGTCCCTTTGGTGTACTGGCTGGAACCTGTGAGCTGTGATCACCACTTTCCTGTAGTGACTACCTCAGTATAGGCACTACCTCCGTGGAGTGACCTCTCCTGTGGAACGACAACATCCCTGTACTATAAACAATACAACATGCTCCTCCCTCAGTATCTGCCACTCCACAAACCAATACAGCGATTTTAGTCTCCTCTCGAACATATTTCAGTTGAATGTGTGATCCCAGCGGACGATGAGCCTCTCCGTAACGCTTGATTCCATATCTCCCGAGGGAGGCCTAAACCACAAGGCCTCCTTCCTGGTATATAAACACGAGCTCTGTGAATCCGATTTCAAGCCTTCAAAAAAATTATCTTTTTCATACTTAATTGCCTTTTCCGGCGTTAGCGAGGTAACGCCAGGATCTGCCGAAGGAAAGACGAATCTGCTTAAATCCACTCTCCAGCTGTCAAGTGTAGAGCATTGAAGATGAAGCTTCCTGTCCACAATCAGGCTCTGCAGACCTATCCATGGTTTTCCCCGGATGCTTCACATGCCCTGATTTAGTACACTGAGAGCACGTCGATACCGCTATACCACATCCCGTGTTTATGTTAGTTTATCCCGTGCACGTCTTTCATCTTCTGCATTTTCAGGCCCCGATAGCTCAACATCTTTTTAACCCCGTCTTCCATCTCCAAACTGATCTCTTCGTTCTCCTTGATCCTTCCACTTCCGACACAAGTATCCTGTTTGACTACATTTCCTCACTCATTCTCTCTATATGTCCAGACCATCTCAGCGCACCCTCTTCTGCTCTCTCAACCACACTCTTTTTATTACCACACATCTCTCTTACCTTTTCAACACTTACTCGATCAAACCACCTCCAAAACTTATTTCCAACACATCCACCCTCCTCCGCACAACCCTATCTATAGTGCATGCCTCGCATATATATGATATTACTGGAACCACTATTCCTTCAAACATACCCATTTTTACCCTACCAGGTAGCGTTCTCTTTCCACACATTCTTCAGTGCTCCCAAAACCTTCGCCCCCTTCACCCACCCTGAGACTCACTGCCGCTACATCAACGGACAACCTGAGGTAGGTAAGGGCGTGACGTTCGCAGCAGGGCTTCTGCCTATGGCTGGAAGTCAGACTCAAATCTAATCATTCACGATATTCAAATGTCAATATCGAGTCTCCCCATCATCGTACCCACATCCCGTCCTCGACACTTTCAATAGACTGTCAATAGACTAAGGTAAATAGATTTCAGCATATTACTTTGGCCGCTATTGGCTGGTAATTACTATCGATTAAAGTTGGTGAAAACCATTCATACGCAAAATGAAAAACCTGTGATTACCCATTCTGTATGCAAATGAGAATGGACCGTAGGATATGAGTATGGAAGGGTGGTTGTTGTGTGGATTTGGTTGTGAAAACGTCCACGGGGAGGGTAACCGCGTTTGTGGAAATACAAATAAATGAGGAAAATGATCAGGATGAGCAAGATCCTCCACAAAGTTCTCGCTGTGGCGGGAACTAGTGTGAACATCTTCCTTCACCCTGCCAGGTTCTGTGTATAACCATCACTTTCTGTGTGTGATGAGTCGGTTCTCTCTACGTGGTATACACAGTATTGAAATGCCTCAGCAGGACCTTGGAACATACCAGTAAGATATCAGATAAGATCTTACAAGCCCAGCAAGGAAGATGAAAAGGTCAATAAAAATACTATCGAGATAAACAATTAATTTGCTCAGGGTAAAAACATAAACATTTAAAAGAAAGTTTGATAAATGACTAAAAACAATTCCAGTTCAACCTAAAATCGACAATTACACTGTGTGCGTAGCGGCAGCGAAAAACAGTATTGTTAATCGAGCATGATATGCGGTGAGTGGTACGCGCTAGCCCTGCCTAATGGCAAAATCTCGTGTTGGATACTCTTACCTCTCTCTCTCTCTCTCTCTCTCTCTCTCTCTCTCTCTCTCTCTCTCTCTCTCTCTCTCTCTGGTAGGTAGCCACAGCGACGGACCAGCAACGAACATTACCCGCTTGGGTATTGGGAGGATTAGTGACGGCTGTGCAGTGAGCCGACACTTCAGTGGCTGTCAAGTGTCACTCTTCTGGCCCAGGTAGCTATCTTATCTTTCTGCCTCACTCACATGTGGGCAGCTGGATTTCTCGTATATAACACTTGACAACATAACTCACACAACCCATATTTGCTAAATATATTTTCCTGCCATGAACGCAACTTTTTATGGGAAGTGCTCTCTCTCTCTCTCTCTCTCTCTCTCTCTCTCTCTCTCTCTCTCTCTCTCTCTCTCTCTCTCTCTCTCTCTCTGGTCAGGTGTCATTACATTTAACTTTCTCAAAATTCAACTTACCGCACACAAGCAGGACTGAGTCACTAAACAAACACATATAGAGACAACCACAAACTTTTGACACCTGCAGAGGTGGAGGGAAGGTCTGCGTCCTTCGGCTCGCATGACACGTCATGCATGACACTTATCGTGCATGATATCTGGACTGACTGACACTTTGACAAACGTTAAAGGCAGCAAAAGCCTGGGATACTGAACTTCTGCTGCATAATTGGACGAGAAAAAAACACCATAGTATTTCCGACAGACGAAGACCATCAAGATCTCTGGCACTGACCATTGTCTTTGGCAACTTTTTTTCGTTTTTTTTTCTATTTGTTTAATCCTATCCGATTGGTACATAAAGCTTACGATAAAGCCGACAATACTGAAAGTGTGGAGATCCATCTCGTCCAAACGTGACGCTCTTCTTGTTATGTCCTCATTACTCGCACGTCTTATTACTTCAGCGAACCAATGCCACAGAATAGATCACGCCATTGCTCTCTGCTGCTGGCTGCCTCTTGTCCCTTGTGCTTCACCGGGGAACACCGAGCTCATGCTAAGTTGAGTCGTCTGGTAAGGTGGGTAGGATTCAAGTTCGACCTGGAAGACTCCTTGATATGGACATCCTCACACGCTGCAGAGACTTTCTCGTGCTGCCGGTGTTCTGCAGAGTCGGGTTCTTTTACGTCGAGGAAGTTTACCTAAGGAAGTGTAAGTATTTCTCCATCATGCAGACAACGAGGTTTTCAACGCGATTATGCGTGATCAGATTTGTTTAGCTTGGTTAGGTGTCCGTCTATGTGTGCACTAACCTGACATCCATGCTTGTGACGAGTGTCAAAGTAAAGTGTGGACGAGAAGCCATGATTCCTGCCGTGTCCAGCACATGATCTGTTCCTCAGTGAGCAGAGACACTACTGACACCAACAGGATGATGCTCATGTGTCATTCAGACCTCAACTCCCACCCGAAATCCGCCGCTACAGTAGAGGCACACCTGACGCTGAGATAAGTCTCTCCTGGAAATGTTGGTATGTTTTCCACTAACGTTTACAGCCTCAGGGGAGAATTACAGCACCACAGCCTTGGTCCCCATAGAGGCAAACTTTCCTGACCAACGTTGTCTCCCTCACTAATTCAACCCTCCTGCCCATCTCTCGACATCCCCTCCTTAGGTAGGACTTGATGATATACCCATCCGTATACACAAACGTTGCTGGCAGTGTTGACATGCCACTGAGAGAACGCTCCACGTAGGTTATAGAAAATCAGCTTGCTTACATTTGTCTTGCGTTTATCCGTAAAGGAAACTATCATTTAATAGCGATAGGTTCCAATCCATATCAAAAGAATCTAAGATTACGAAAAGGCACCTGGTGCGGAGCAAAGCAAACAGCTCCTACATCTTTCATATCGTTCAGATGGCTGTGTACACCCCATTGTCAAGTACATCCTGCGAATGCTGACACAACAGGAGTGGGTCAGCTAATGTCCTCGACCGCTAGAAGCCATGCTGCTCACTGGATGATTGTCTTTGTAGGTTTAATCTTCTGTTAACTTTGTCAATAATATTTTCTTTAACTTTTTGCTGACCGTTCAGTAATGTGACAATGGCAGATGGTTGTTATTAGTTTTGGGGTTATAATTTCGACTGTTTTTCTGCAGGCAGATACTGCTCCCGCCCATTTCAAAATTCTGAACCAGAAGCTTTGATGTAAGCTGGTAGAATGATAGATGCAAGTGCAAGTGGGTCTGCTTAATTAATTAGCTCATCTGCATAGGATGTGCAGCTTACATTATCGGGTTTGATGGGTTTCTTTGAAGTTACTCCCTGCTGTAGTGTCTGGCCTCACTCTGGGTTTACATGTGTGTTTGTTATTTGCTCGTTACTCAGCTGAGGGACTTGAGGCTGCCTCCATCAAGCTTGATTACTCTCAGTCTCTCACTAAACAGGTTTCCTTGAGAACCTCCTTTATCTAGGCTGCTTGGCACGACTGTTCCTTGAGTTTATTAATTCGCCAAATTATTTTCTTTCCATACTTCTCGTTTCCTGTGTACGTGTTACCAGAGCAGCTTTATCCCGTCTCCAAGTCTCAGGCTGTTTCTTCCTGGGATCTACATGAACATAGTGATCATTTTTCTCATGGTATTTAAAATTCACTTTTTGGTTGTTTTCAGCAAATGTATGTAGCCATGATGAATGTATGTAGCCATGCTGAATGTATGTTTCAAGCTCTGTACTGATCAGCTGGAAGACGCTGTAGGTAGGTATCTGTAACTTCAGTTTATCTCCAGCCGTCTCCCTGGAACGCAGGTCCCAAGTCTTTCTAATGCACGGTGTTTGTACCTAATGTTACAACGTAATGTTACAACTGCTTCTGGCAGGAGAGCACATCGTCACCCTGGACGATTGGAGTCCAAAATATACACATGTTGCTGACGACACCACACAATGTGTGGTGAGGTGCAAGACGTGGTTATTGGAGTAAACCATCATCATAATCTAAGAGTTCATAGAGTTACTTAGTGAGGTCAGAAGGATCAGTCCTCGCGTTATGGCAAGATTAAAAGGAAGAGTTCAGAATGACTAGTCATTATAGAGTATAGAGGAATATGCTCTCAATCTTTACTAAGACAATAGTGTCTATTTACCTTAAGTCTTCCTTTGTGGAGTACATTACCCTCACAACCTCTCATTCTATGGCGTCGTCTAGTGAGAAGTGGATTAACATTTTCCCCTGAAGTAAGTTATACATATTTACAAGATAGAGTTTTCGAAGAGATGTTCACTGAGGTCGTTATATTTGAAGGTGAAGCTCCGAGTGAGTTCTCACTGAGGACTGCCGCTCATCTCACGCACATCAGCTGAGTGTAACTTCATTTCCTTGTTACAGGGGTAAGGCTCGTGCTCCAGTAACTCTGCCTGGTGGAGAGAGCCATATAGTCTTGGGATTAGGAATACAGCTTGGCTCCGGTGTTTGTACTGAAGCCGGAGATTGGGTCAGGCTGTCGGAAGGGGGTAAGGTGGACCTTGCGTCTTAGGCCATAGAACAAGTGTAGAACCAAATTCCCAGATACGACTGACTCCAGGAGAGAGAGAGAGGCCAAGGGTAGGTTGTGGGCTGAACGAGGCGCTGAGCTGGAGCAAGGTAACCCAGCCTGGGGCTGACTTATTTACCTTTGCTAACAGATACGTCAAGTTTGACTTCATGGGTCGCGGCGCCCTTTCATAAGCTGCTTTCCGGAGGTAAGCGTCACGTGTCTGACCCCTGTATGAGCAGGATTTAGAGACGGTTTCTTTAGGCAGTCGTTGGATGTGCGTGCATGTGTGTGTGTGTGTGTGTGTGTGTGTGTGTGTGTGTGTGTGTGTGTGTCCACTGAACCTACTGTGGGAGCAGTGTGTCTGACCATATGTTTGTCCGTCAGAGAGAGAGAGAAGAGAGAGAGAGAGAGAGAGAGAGAGAGAGAGAGAGAGAGAGAGAGAGAGAGAGAGAGAGAGAGAGAGAGAGAGAGAGAGAGAGAGACGTATGTACACATTTGTATGAAAGTAGGTATGGACTGTGTGTTTAAGAGACCGTGTGCGAGAGTACGTGTGAGTGAGCAGGCAAATTCAGATCACCTATTTATAATCACCTATTTATAGTCACCTATTTATGATCAACTACTTATAATCACCTATCTATAATCACCTACTTATAGTCACCTATTTATGATCAACTATTTATAATCACCTATTTACAGTCACCTATTTGCATTGTACGGCGAGAGAATCCTAACATTCGTGGGGCCCCATCTATCAAACTTTCTCTATTATCATACATCTTTTTAAACTCATTTATGCTTCTACATCAACTCCCTCAAAAGTAAATCTAAACCATTCCTCCTCTACTGATGTAACATAAAAGTACAAACTTGCACAAGTTTCTTGAATACTTTCATGTTCTGGTCTCTGGTTGTTCTCTTCTTGTATCTTTCGAAGAATTGTTCGGCGTCTACGTCAACCAACCGGTTTAAAACTTAAAGGTTGTGATCAGTGCAAATTTAAGGCCCCTAACATTTTTCTGTAACTCAACTATCTTGAATTACCATCTTTACAAGATATTTGTCTGGAGACTAAACTTGAGAAGCATATTCTGCTTCTTGTCCTAACGTTGGCTGTGAACAGCTCGCAGAATAATTCCTTATCCATATATTTCAATATTTTTCTAAAATTTGCCAAAAGATCTTAGAAAATCCCTTATGTGGGATTCTGGTAACAGGTTAGGGACGATGTTAATTCCCAAATCCCTTGGGCAAACAGAGTCCTGCAGCTTATTTCCTCCCAGATTATGTTCATACTGAGACCTTCTTTCACAGTGTCCCATCCTTTCATTTCATATTTACTCACTGAATTTCATCAACCATGTATCAGACTAACTTTGGAGTTTGTTTAGGTCCGTTGAATGTTTATGCAATCTGCTTTTCATTTCCCTCATGGCTTTGGCATCATCCGCAAATGTATTCAGGTAGGAGTCTAATCTATCTAGCAAGTCATTTACACAGATCAAGAAGAACAATGGTTCCGCTTCGGAAAAGAAACTTCACCACTTCTCTGGTGACGACCTCAACCTATCACGAGAAGGTTTCATGAAATAAGTCCGTTGTTCGGTCCTCTAAGATAGGCTTTTATCCGTCGAAGTTCCTGCCAAAAAATCCAGCTTCTGAACCAGCTTCGCAAATGGCAAGTGGCAAATTCTTTCTGGTAGTCCAGATACTGCACAAAATATCCATCCAGTTTTCTCTTTTGTCAACAAAGTAGCTCGTTCTCCCAAGGAAATCTAAGAACTGCTTTCCTTTAAACGTATCCGTAGTGTCTCCACTGTAGAACGTCATCCAGTGGGTTTCTGATTATCTCTCCCAATACTTTACAGACTACAGTCATCACGGAGACTGTTGTCTTTGGTTCAGCGCCTCCTTCTGGTCTCTTTTCTTATAGATAGGTTTACTGTTTTTAAGTTAACTAATCATGTGTTGCGCGTAGAGAGCTCGCGTTGCCCCGTCTCTTACCACTGTATATATATACCATTATGTACACACACACACACATGCCCAAGCCTAAGCCAGGTACCAAACGATCAACTCGCCCCGAGGGGAAGATGAGCACCTGGGTTGGGTGTAGGCCGTCTGGGCACTCAGGATTTGAAACCAGCTTGACCCCGGGCAGGCCCGCATGATTACTCAGAAGCATCAACCACCACATTACGGTGTGTGTGTGTGTGTGTGTGTGTGTGTGTGTGTGTGTGTGTTTGTGTGTGTGTATGTATGTGTGTGTGTGTGTGTGTGTGTGTGTGTGTGTATGTGCGTGTGTGTGTGTGTGTGTGTGTGTGTGTGTGTGTGTGTGTGTCTGTGTGATCTTGAAAGCTTAGCCAAGCATTACTTGCATAAGCTGTTGTGGAGACGCCTGTATGGAGGCTACTGCACGGTAATCTGTTTCTCATGATGATCAATTGGCGATACGGTCTCACACGCTCAGTACCTGTCGCCCGCCGAGCGCCCCTCTACTTTATCATCTGCTGCCATCTCCCTCCCTCACTCGTGTATCTTACACACTCAGCAAAAAGAAAAGGAAGATCCATACTCCAAATAACAATGCATGGGAAGTTCCACACATTAGCGCAGCTCGTGAGGGAGATGTTTACCGTCTTTTTTTTTTCTATGATGAAATCGAACGTGTGTTGAGGGTTAATGTGGGATGACATGACCGTGGGAGATTTAGTACTGTAATCAAGAGGAGTTTGGGAAGATGGAAGGAGATGGAAGATACAGGAAGCATGGGAGAGAGAGAGTCCTGTATTTACTGACTGACCTGTATTTAATGACTGACCGTGTATCTGTGTGAGTGAGTGCATGTGTGCGTGCCTCAGAGGCACAAGGTCTTCCCACGGCTACTCAGGTTCTTTTCATTGCCATAGGTCGACCGAGAGGGGCGGTAGAGGTCTCCGGAGGGCTCGTCCTTCACACATGATAGATGCATAAATGCACAGCACTACTGAATGCCATGAGTCGCTCTAAGGCGCCCGTGGTGTATACAGGATTCCTATGGCTGATCGCATCCCCTACACAGCCTCAGGTCGAGGGAGTAAGGCGGGAGATCCCAGCTTCACGCGGCGAGCCAGTGTGTTCAGCCACGACGCCCCTGGGTTGTGCAGCTTTCCTGTGGTTTTATTCTTCACCTGCTACTGGCCACCGACAGACAGGACACACATGCTACCCTTTATTCTGGATTACATTACAGTAAACGTTGATTACAACCAGAACGGACACTCATACACTGTATTGCGGTTTAAAAGAATTTTTGGTATTAAACAAAGCAGGAGAGATGGGGTCCCACGAGTGTATGATATCTTCCTTCTATTGTACAAACATATAAGTGAAATAAGTTAGTTGTATACACAAAACCAAATCAACATTGGACACCTAAGAGATGTGTGACGTGTGGGGATCACTGTCTTGCTCTAAGACGTTCCCCTGTCCCTCCCAAGACGTTCCCCTGTCCCTCCCAAGACGTTCCCCTGTCCCTCCCAAGACGTTCCCCTGTCCCTCCCAAGACGTTCCCCTGTCCCTCCCAAGACGTTCCCCTGTCCCTCCCAAGACTTTCCCCTGTCCCTCCCAAGACGTTCCCCTGTCCCTCCCAAGACGTTCCCCTGTCCCTCCCAAGACGTTCCCCTGGCCATTCCATGACTTTCCCCTAACCATCCCAAATTGTTCCCTTGACCATCCCGAGACGTTCCTCTGAAGATCCCTCTACCATGGATCGTCTTCAACAACAACAACTCATCTTTCTTTTAGTGATATTAAAAGTATTTCTCACTAGACCATCAGCATTTTTACGAAACTCTTATCCGTTATATACAAGCAGGTATCAAAAGTTCAGAGGACTTAAGCAATACGGAACTTTCTTCGGGTGAAGTTCTTCGGGTGAAGTTCTCACGAGGTGGCATTGTTCAAGTAAACTGTTCTGGGTTGCCTCTGGTACAGAGGGGAACATCTCGCGCCATTTCTCACTTATCTGTGAGTAACACAGACAGCGGAGGATGACTTAATGTGAGGAGACGTTATTAGTGGCCGGATGAGAGAGAGAGAGAGAGAGAGAGAGAGAGAGAGAGAGAGAGAGAGAGAGAGAGAGAGAGAGAGAGAGAGAGAGAGAGAGAGAGAGAGAGAGAGAGAGAGAGAGAGAGAGAGAGAGAGAGAGAGAGAGAGAGGGGGGGGGGGGAACACACTGCTAACAGACAGATGATACTACGAACAGAGACAAAAACAAGGAGTGACTCAGACCTCCTTGACCGTGAGTAAACCAGCAAAGAGAAACAGAAGCAGGACCGAGGAGTGACTCAGACCTCCTGGTCCCAGATCAAACCAACAGACAGAGATGTGGAGCGTGGGAGTGTCATGGACCCCTTTGTCCTGGATTAACCCAGCGTTTCCATGACAATGTGTAGTGATCAAGCACTCCATCATCGGCTTCGTCATCTGAGCCACATTAAAGCCCACAGAAGCAGCAGTAACCTTCATCTTCATACAATCCCAGCCTCACTGTCTGTCCCACTCACGACATAGTATCAATCAGTCACTAAATAGAATATCTTAAAGACAAATGAAAATCCCTGACTAATCCATTGTGTCGCGTGCAGATAGATCATGGTCTGTGTACAAAAATAAGGTCTATTCACGAGTGTAAGTCTGTATCTTTTTATCTTTCTGTGGATCAGTATACATGCTTACGAAGCTGATGATATAGTAAACATGTAAGAAATTAATTTCACCGGTATTAAATCAAAGGAGGAACATGAAAGCATGGTTGCATGAACTTACGAAAATGAATCTTATTTATATTCGAGATGAATTCTTCATCAAGTTCGTAATCCAAAATGCTGCTTTGTGTTGGCATGTTTGTGATGCCATGATGGTCACTGTGTCTTTGGATACAATGTGTAAGATACAAGAGTTCAGGTCCCTGTCATACTACGCGCAGGCTTTAGTTATACCCATCATACTGTGGTAAAGTCTTCAGCCATGACACTGGTCATGTTCTCATGCTATCCCTGTGAGCATCAGGTACGATCGACCCTTAGGATGTAAACCTTGCTTTGACCTGACCCTTAAGGGACAGGTATAGGGTAAGGTCATCAAACCCAAGGATCCTCTCGTCGTAATGAAGGATCGTACTGTTGTGCTTAAGAGTCTTTTCATCATGGTCAATGATCGTGATTTCATGCTTAAGGGTCGTGCTGACTTACCCAAGGCGTTAAACTGCTTGAATAAAAGTATATTTCATACATGGACAGCCGCAACCCCTACTGGTTCATCCGCACGTTGAATCAGCGTATCATTTCCGTGTTGTCCTCTGGCACAGGAGACAAGGTTGTTTCCTTTCTCTTCTTACCACCAGAGTCATCGAGGATCGAGTACCACAAGTAGAATAAGGCGTTCCTTTACCACAGTAGGCGAAGACGATGTCTCGTTAAAGTGGCATTTGACTACAAAGTGTCTCTCGATATTCTGCTACGACAAGGTGTCTTCTGGGACCATGTTATCACAGCGTCTTCGGCATCATGGTGAAAAAGAAATGTCCATGAGAAGAAGAGGGGAAGAATAAGTGTCGTGGGGAGGACAGTAGACGTGAGGAGCAGGAGAGAAGTATCTGTGAGGAGAAAGTAGTGACCGGTAAGCACAAAGGAGGAGTATCTATCAGGGCAACAGACTTGAACACAGAGGAAGACCAGTATCTGTCAGGCACAAGGGAGGAGAAGGATGGGTATATAGGAAACGACGATCAGGACAGGAGAGAGGATATAAGACAGGACAGAAGACAGGAGAGACGGTAACAGAGAAGGGTAAGGCAGTAGACTAAGCAAGTAAACTGTCCTCCGTCCATGACGTCATGCATGTAAATTAGATCCGGTTATGTTTATTTTTTTCTCTTTTTCTTCCGAAACAAACACATCCGAACACTTGCAGCGGCCCGCATACTTCTCGCGATTTCCTTCATTTTTCTTCAAGAACTGCGTCTGGGAATTAACAACACTGCTGACGGAAATAAAAGTATGAGTGAGAGTGGCGATGCTGAATTAGACTCGATGAATTTTTAAGAGTTTTCTAGAGAACATGTTCTCTGGGGTCGTGCCGGGGAGGAGAGTGCCAGGCACTGGGGTGTCGTGTCGGGGGAGCACAGTGCTGGGACTGGCACTGGCATTCGACAGACATTACACGCGTAGAATACATGTTAGATGACCTGATTATTCGTTGATTCCATCGCTGGGAAAATGTGAGTGTTATGAATCGTAATCCAGAGAAGACCGGTGGACACACACACACTCACACACACACACACACACACACACACACACACACACACACACACACACACACACACACACACACACACACACACACACACAGGCCCTGGGTGTCTCTAGCGAAGGTTGTGTAGACGGAGCAAGCTGGGTTGGTCTCCCGAGCTCCGCTGGACTAGCCGGGGAGATGTGTGATCAAGCGAGTGTCGTCGGTGTTGCTAAAACCTTCTACCAGGACACGAGTGCTGGCTGTCAGTGTGTGGTAACGTTATGTTGTTCCTCCTTCACGCGTGCATTATGTAGTACAGTTGTTCCTCTTTCACGCGTGCATTATGTAGTACAGTTGTTCCTCTTTCACGCGTGCATTATGTAGTACAGTTGTTCCTCCTTCACGCGTGCATTATGTAGTACAGTTGTTCCTCCTTCACGCGTGCATTATGTAGTACAGTTGTTCCTCCTTCACGCGTGCATTATGTAGTACAGTTGTTCCTCCTTCACGCGTGCATTATGTAGTACAGTTGTTCCTCCTTCACGCGTGCATTATGTAGTACAGTTGTTCCTCCTTCACGCGTGCATTATGTAGTACACTCATATATTGTTATCTCCGTTGATAACAATGTTAGGAAGCCGCACATTTTCGTATTTTTCATTTACTGATTTCCTTTTTTTCAAGTCTTTCCCATGAAATCTTCCCCAAATCCATGCCTGAGTTACGTCCATTAAGCGCCGCTCTTACGTACCCTACCTTACACTTGGTAAAGACTGTTCTCTACTGCTCAAATGTGTCTCCCTCTACCATGAGGGGTTTATCTGCTCTACAAAATTTTAACATCTTTATTCTTTTGTTGAGACGTGAAGAATCAAATAGAAATAAGAATTAAATTTCATAGCAAACTAGACAGTATCAGATCTCAGTCAGTTATACATTTTGCAAATAATATCCTCTTCTAAATGAAGACTTGCGATTTTGACTAACAATCCTAATCAATTAATCAACAACTCACCCCCTTCCCTCAGCCAAACTTGGAACGCAAGTACTGATAATGGTTACAATTATCATAATAAAGGAAAAAAAAAAACTTTTTTGAAAGATATTTTTCTGATAAATCGCAAACCTTATAATATGATCCCTCACACCTGAGTTGTTCGTAATTTCCTTTTCCTTAAATGTCGTTATTTCAGTGTACGTGTCATTATTACCCAGGTTAACTGTTTTTATATAACAAATTTAGAAATGATATTCAAACTAAATACATATACCCTAGAATGTCTTCATTTTCCCGATCATTTACCGCCTCAGTAAGATGCGTCATTCCTTCCTACTGAGAACATCCTGAGATCCTCACGAAGCATTATTCCCTCTACACACTTCCTCGAATTTCATTGGGAAGGCGGCGGGGCGGTGGGTCCTCAGGCCGGCAGCGCACGCAGCCCCAGACCCCAATTCAGTTTACCTTACCCAATATTCCTCTTGACGGTTCTCTCCAGGTCGAGCTGAGAACGAGGCTGAGTGGGGGAAAATACAGCGTGAGGAGGTAAAATAAGGTGGAAGTTTAAGAGGATATCTAAGTTCTGGAGGGGAAAAATATGATGGAAGTCTAGGGGAAATTTTTTGCAGCAAGTGGAGTAATACGTTCGGAGGTCAGGGAAGAAATCTTGTATATGGGGAAATAACGTCAAAGTGTAAGGTAATTTTTAGTATGTTGTCTGATGCAAAATAAGGAAATATGGGAAACGATCTTGCATGTATGTGGTCAGGAGTTAATGTGACGGAGCAAAGACTAAGTTAAGTTTCAGGGGCTATTTACTGGGGGAGGATATAATGTGGTGCAATAAATGAAATCTCAGTGTATGAAGGATTTTATTAGAGATTACAGAGAATTTACTATTATAAAACTTTCCTTAAAATCTAGTGTGTTGTGCAAAATGGCAACGTATGAGTTTTTGGAGGAGTCTGGTGGGTGTGGAGAAAATAAGAACAACAGGATGAGATCAGGTTTGGTGTGAGAGACGTAAGTTTGAGGGAAATAATGTGGCCTGTGGGAAGGAGGGGAGGGTAATAAGGAAATAATGACGAGTGAGGGAGAACTGGGTGGGGCGCTCACGGTGAACTTCGGGAGGGACCTTACTACCACACCTTGGCCTTACAACCCACCCTCCACATCTTGCCAATGCAACCCACCTACATCACTTTGTTCATACCATCCACCTACATCACCTTGTCAATAACACCCACCTACATCATCTTGTCCATACCACCTACCTGCTTCATCTTGCCCATACATCCAGCTACCGCATCTTTCCCCAGCTACCAACCTACGAGTTCCTCACAATACCACCACTCTACCACATCCTTGATCCCACCCATATAACTCGCTCAACTTGCCCTTATATGATCTACATTTTGCCTACTCCCACCGAACCCAAGCCACCTTCATCCACAGCTGCACAACCTAGTTACCAGACCTCGACCCTGACATCAACCATTCAATCCTTGCCCTCTCCATCACACTCCCGACACTTGCTCCTATCATCATACTCTTGCCCCACCACCTACGCAACGTTCTGACCCCCACCACCCACCTGACCCTTACCCCCGCCAACAACCCTCTCCTGATAGCCACAGGCGGTCAAAGTTACGGTCAGTGTTGTACATCAAGTCGACTTATGTACCGGACGATTGAGAGTTTACCAACTGTAGGTTTTAAGCTAACTCAGACCTGTTACTGGTCGACGACCTAGTACACCGTAAGTATAAGAGAGAGAGAGAGAGAGAGAGAGAGAGAGAGAGAGAGAGAGAGAGAGAGAGAGAGAGAGAGAGAGAGAGAGAGAGAGAGAGAGAGAGAGATAGAGAGAGAGAGAGAGAGAAGGGAAGGACAGACGGACAGTCAGGCAGGTTAACAAACTAATTGATTGTCATGATGTAGAGTACACAAGCTCTCCCCGTCATCATTCTACATAGTTCAACTCATTTTCCTTGCACCATCTTTCTAAATTTGGCTCATTTTCTCACACCGATCCAGCATCTCGAAATGGGAAGAGAGTAACTTGGTTAGAATTTACAGTGTCAAAACACAAATTATTTCTATATGTCTTTCATAATCTCTTTTTTCCAGTCATAAAGATTCAAAGAACCACAACACAACCCTGCATTAACATCAACATGTTTGGCGTAACCATATCGTCTTCTCTTTCATGGAAATCCCACATAAGGAATGTTATAACTACTCAAAAGAGGACAGCTTTTGTAGTTGCCAAGGTTGTATTCTTTCAAAGAGCCTGTTCTACATCTACATCTACAGGGATCGTGTATGCCCCAGGGTGGAGTTCTGCTCGCATATCTGGAGTGGCTCTTCTTCCTCCTCTCCTTTTGCCGGAGTAGAATCAAAAACCTTCCGCTGTAACCTGCTACTACCTCTTAGCAACAGTCCCTTTCCTTCCGCCATAACCTTGCTGCCCTCCCTCTGTTCTACATGTATAATGTCGACTACAGTCATGCTCTCGTGAGCTGTCTGCGTGTGTTCCAACAGCCAAGACCAGCGCCCATAACACGTGTACGGTTGCTGATTCTTCGTGAAGGTTAGCCTCACAAGGATGAACCATTCTGACATCTTTCTCGAAACAGCGAAACCCAAAGACCAACTGATTATCTCACTCACAACGAACGTATCTCAAGTCATAACGACTCTGACTGATAAATAACCACAACTACACAGTACTGCAGGTAGAACCTGCTTCTCTCAGATGAACAAAAGAACCAGAGACAGAAACAGAACAGGGCGAGAGGAAGGGGAGGAGAGTGGGAAGGAGGAGGAAGAGAGAGAGAGAGAGAGAGAGAGAGAGAGAGAGAGAGAGAGAGAGAGAGAGAGAGAGAGAGAGAGAGAGAGAGAGAGAGAGAGAGAGAGAGAGAGAGAGAGAGAGAGAGAGAGAGAGAGAGAGAGATATGAGAGGAGAAGTGGAAGAGGAAAATAAAGAAAAATTGCAAAAGGAACGGATGAGAAACTGGAATCAAGAAGGGAGAAGGACTATGATATGGAGGATGGAAGGGTGATGGGAAGGATGAAGAGGTATGAAAGGATGAAGAAAGAGGAGCGGAGAGAGGAGGAAGTTTGAATGAGGAGTGAAGGATCGGAAGGAAATTAGAGACGAATATAGTAGAGGGGAGCTGGGAAGACGGACGACATGTGTTTGAGGCTAGAAAGAAACAGGAAAAGAGCAGCAAACAATAACGGTGAGACGAGGAAGGATGGTATGTAAGGCAAGGAAGACAGACGGAAACAATGGTGATGGGAAGAAGGATAAGGAGGGGAAGGGTAATGAGGACTGTACAGGATTAACAACGATATGAGGTGACTTGAGACAACACAAGCCGAGAGGTCAATACTAGGTGAGAGGTTAGACGGGATACACTACTTACGGACCCATCAATCAGGCGACTCAGTGTTTATTTATGTTATGAGACACTCACCAACCGCTGACGATCGTGACACACGCTTTACGTAGCTGTTTACACACACACACACACACACACACACACACACACACACACACACACAAACACTGGGAGATCTCACACAGCTATCTGCTACCCACGGCAACTTACCCATAATTTCTCAGCAAGTTACGAATCCGTTGCCATCCCCGCGATGCCCTGCTTCCGTTGTGAAGATGTTGTGTTCATGTCAGTGTACAGATGGTGAAAGTATTTTAGAACCTTCGTAGTTTGGTCATATAAAGACCTGCTCGACAACCCGCTGTCTTGTCATCGTTCTAGGTTTTATCCATCGTGACCTAGAGAGATGTGAGACATCTGTGATCCTCATCATGGTTGAACTTATTAAAGTGTTGATCACAGTCAACCATAAGAAAACTGTCAAGACAACCAGGAACCCTGGACTGCGAGACGTCTCATTTCCACAGTTTTCAGACGTTCTCAGTGAGCTCCGTCAGGCCGTATACTTCCGAATGGTCATCTTCACTTTCCACAACTTCACCTGTGATGTCTAGCAGGTCAAACAAATGGGATTCATGTGCTCCATGGATAATGGATAATGACATGATGGATATAACTCTTCGCAGGCTACCGCTGGTGTCAGCTATGATAACAACTCTCCCAGCTACATGAACCTCCACAACACACGTAAGTCTCCACAGCTGGACTTACTAAAACTTTACCACCCAAACCAAGACTGTAGCTATGAACGCCAGCCTCGTACCCAACCAAGTTTCACCCCCTGCTGTCTCACTAAACCCCAGCCATCTCTGGGATTGGCCTACTAAGCTTCTCGGAGTCACTTTGGACGATAGATTAAGCTGAAAGGAGCACATGTGCATCACCATCGAAGCCTCCTGTTATCATTTCTGTTCTTTCTAGATTCAAGACGCTTGGACTTGCCACGCCCAACATCAGTACCATCGACGCAGCTTTCATATTCCCCAACTTACCTTTGCCTCTCACTTCTCACTCAGTTCCCTTCTTCATTTTCTTTCACCATTTTGTATCTAGTCTCTCCTGATATTTCTTCTCTCAAGTCTCTTTTCCAAGCTTACTTACTCTTACCACTCTCTTCTCAACGACAATGTTTCCTCTTTTCCGAAAGCGTCTAAAATCTTCACCGTCTCCACAAGATAATGATTAGATATCCCACCAACTGCCCATCTACGTATATTGACATCCAAAAGTCTCTCTTTTACACTCCTGTAAATTGATATGTTATCCAATAATGCTCACTGACCATCTCTCCCATTCACATTACGTATATTTGTGTATATCCCTCTTTATTAGCCAGGTATTCCCAATCACCAATCCTTTTATTTTTTGCACACAACTCCACAAGCTGTTCACCATTTCCATCTATAATACTGAATATCCCATGCCCTCTAGTTATACCCTCATCTGCCACATTACTCACTTTCGCACATAAATCGCCCATCACTAATATACTCAGCTGCTACTAAAACATTTGCCCTCATGATTTTTCTTCTCGTGGCCAGGTGCATAAGTAATAATATATATTAACAGTAATTATCCATATCCCGCTATCCACTTTCATACTTATCAACTTTGATGTAGAATTCACTTCTTTACACTCTTTCACACACGCCGAAAACTCCTGCTTCAGGAGTAGTGCTACCCCATTTTTATATAATTCTGTCTCCTCACCAGCCCCTGACTTTATTCCTAAAACATTTCCAAACCATTCTTCTCCTTTACCGTTGAGCTTTGTTTCACCCAGACCTTGAACTCTTTTCGTTTGTGAAGCGTGCTCCCTTTACATATATATATATATATATATATATATATATATATATATATATATATATATATATATATATATATATATATATATATATATATATATATATATATATATATATATATATATATATATATATATATATATATATATATTAATGTATATATATAAACTAAAGCTTGATCCCCGCCACCGTCTTTCTGCCCCAAGATTCAGTGTAAATATCCTGGAAAGATACAAAGTCCGGGAACTCTATTTTTCCCGGTGAGGGAAGTTTTCAGCTGTTAGCGACGTATATCAGAGCTGAGCAGACGCCAACGACGACACGCCCACTACCCACTTCCGGTCACCACTGATACGACAGGCAATAATTCTGTCTAACTATCTGCTGAATGGTCGCTAGGGCTAGACAGGTGCCACATTACACTTGCCATGACCGAGTTTTTATCATGAGAACATATCTTAGCCGCTGGCAAGGCTACACACGGAGGTGAGTGAAGCCTTCCTGGTCCGTAGCTCTGTAGTCTCGGGCACTTTACGACGCATGTGCCTTCTGGAGTAGTCCAGCTGGGAGCCTGGCCTGAGGGGAGCTTCTGAGGAAGGAACGTACCTGATGGTGCCCCTGAGGAGGTCTTATCTACATTATAATTGGAATCAGTCATCAAGATTCAGTAGCTCCGTAGACGTCATAGAGTTTGTCGATGCTATGGGTTATAGAACGTCCAAGAATGACTAGATTTCCATGGGTATGTGGACGTCCCACTATGTGTAGGTGCACAGGGCTATATAAGGACGCTGGAGATGAGTGGGCGCCTTGGTCTGTGAGGACGTAAAAGTTTTCAGTAAAACTCGGGGCTTTGTGGACCCTCAGGGCTGTTTGGAAGCTGAAGGATCTGTGAAATCCAAGGACTATGTTGACGCGCGAGGCTCTCTGGACGACGTGGATTCTATGAAAGTCGAGGACTCTGTGGACGCTCAGAGTTGTGTGAAACCAGCGACTGCCTGGAAATCGAGTCCTGTGGACGCCGAGGACTCGCCTGGCCGTCCCAGGCTGTGTGGGTGTACAAAACCATGCGAAGGCGCAGGGATTTACTGACGCCCTGCCATAAATCCCAGGATATTCTTAGCTGGATTTATCAGCACAGACTTCCGTCGTAAATAAAGGCCTAACACACACGTGTGCCTTCGAATACTTCAGTCTGTAGTCCCCATCACGGCCCACTGAACCGCTTTACTCTGGTGCAGCTGAAGCCGTGCAGCTGAACTTTTTCTTTACTGCAGGTGTCTGACTGTCATGTTGGTACACACACTCCAGGAAGGTATGGAAACCCCAAGCCAAGCAGTATACTGGTTTACACGGAAATGAAGTTTCAAGCACAACACTAATATTTAGAGGGTACGATGTCTTCTTAGAGGGATGCTGTAACGTACGGTAGCTTCACTGTTCCCGTCACCAGTGGACAACATACCAAGCACGCACGACGTTACAAACTAAATGACCTCTTGTGAGAGTAGTGACCAGCCACGTGACCAGCTTGTTAAAATGAAATATTGAATTAGGAATCATTTTGGTGTAGTTTTTCTTTGAGGCAAGCAAAGCTCTTCTTTCCATCTTACCTCTAACTTCAGCTTGCCTGAGTCTGGGAAAACTGTTCCCCGCCACTAGACCTTACATGGTTGTGAGTAACCAATGTACAACTCTACACTGGCCGAGCAGCAGCATCAAGAGGGAATTGCTGCAGCGGGAGAGTAACAGCCGAGTTACGGATGCTGGCGAAAAGTGTCACTGACTTGCTAGGCTTATACACTGCTGGACGTGAGACATGTGGTACAGAGAATACACACACACACACACACACACACACACACATACACACACACACACACACACACACACACACACACACACACACACACACACATACACACACACACACACACACACACACACACACACACACACACACACACACACACACACACACACACTGTTCAAAATCGTCATCACATCAACAATAAGACATTTTTCGCCTTGTAAAATTTTAAGGCAACACCATTATGTATACAGAAAAAGGAAAACAACTAATATGCATATGTCACAATATCCTGACAACCTAACTATACAATGTACATGGAACCAATCATAGATATATTTACGTAATTCATAATATGATTACCTATCACTGTAACAGTAATGACTCTAACATCTGAACTACTTAGATGTCATCATAGAGTTTTCTTCGTCTAGCTACGTACTTCCACCGAACATATACAAGCAAATATGTTTCAGGTAAAAGAAAAGAGGGAATATAATGACCCATAATTGTGTTAGGAACCTAAGAAAATTGATGACACTATCAAGTGTCATACAGCCTCTTACTGATATCTTGTGTGACAATAACACACAACAAATATTTTCTACAAAAATCTGTCCCAATTACAGTATTCTCTATACATAAATTCCTACTGTTTCCAGTACTTCCTTAAGATATCACAGAGTTCCATGATTCACCTCCAGACCTTCATATAACATAAGTCAACGGAAAAGAATCCGGCAAATATAAAGAGCAATGTTTGACAATATATTAGCCATCAGTGATGAGGTCACCTAAATCACGTTATTTGCCAAGGGTAATTTAACTAGGAGTAAATACTGCGCTGCGGCGGGCAGGCTAAAATGAGCTAAAACGAGGAGAGCAAAGTTCGCTAGCCGGGCAAAAATGTCGGGGTCAATATCAGGGTAATTGGCAGAGATCAAATATTGGCGAGTTAGTGGATCAACTGGGCGCGGGCGCTGGTGCTTCTCATCTGCGGCAGCGGGGCGAGAGTGCACGGCCTCCGGGAGAGGCAGCCTCAACCCGTGATGAGAACTAGCCCCAGCTTGAGTGGAAGGGTAGTTCCAGTCTGAGGTTCTAACGCTAGGTCAGCCTTAGGCTAGTAATGAGTTGTGTTATAAGGCTCCCGAGCTAGCACAATCGTTGGCTGGAAACCATTCGTACCACAAGGCTCCCGTATGGTCATGGGCTAAGAGCAATTTGAATTATGGACTCAAGTCAGCTCAATCTTAAGTCTAGTCATGTTATAAGGCTTCCTGTGAACCTCACAAACTCACGTCGGGACAAGCAGCGAGTCACACGGTAAGCCTCCTGAGAAAGCTTAACTATTTCGAAAACACATGTTATTACATAATGTATAACCAGGCTCATCTAAGCTCTCAATTCCTGCCTTACTCAATTGTCGATATAAATCAGTCCTGGAAGACCTCTTAGCAAGTGAGATACGGACGTGCAAGGCTATTAGGTTTCTAAACTAACTCGTACGAGAACTAAAGACATCGTTAAGAAATTCATTTGAACAAATTTCTTAGGTAATTCCTCCAAAATTATCAGAGACTCGAAGGAAATGATTGAGTTCATATCTTCCACTGCCGACGCTGGTGATGGTTATCCCGGGATGAGCTGAGTTAAGCTTGATGAGTTGAGCTGAGTAAAAGCTTGATGACAAGATGACTGAGCTTACTGGAGCCCTTAGTGACGGGAGAAGTTTATACATGACTATTTTTCCTAAGAATTTCTCATACAACTCTTCGCACATAACTACTATTGTTCCACTTGTCACCCGAGCCAGCCTGAAGATCTGCTTTCAAGCCGGAGGCTGGAGGTGCTTCTGCAGACACGGTGATACTCACAGAAAGAGAACGACTACATTACCTTGGTCTTATACATCTCGCGCTGAGAGTGGAAGTATAAACTGGAAAATAGAAGAACAGTTGAAGAAGAAATATTGGGGAGATAATCAAGCGTTACTTGTTATGTCAAAAACCGATGGGAAAATGTTTTGTTTATCTAAAGCTTCAGGCAAGCGATCGATAACATACTTTGATCGTCTTTGTGAATCATTTCAAGAAAGTCTCTAACGCCTCATCATTGTGCACCTTGAAGACAGCAGGTGTTGTGTGGAGCTTGAAAGTAAAAGGAATGTTCTGTGTCGTCAGTGGATCAGGAGACTGATGATATCAGTCAACCCGTCTTATCTGGTTGGGCGCAACTTCAACGCTTTAGCAAAAGTCAACCATCAGATGAACATTATGATGACGTCATCTATATTCTAGATAATTCATAGATACGTCTACACCTGTGACTATCCATCCCTCTGCTTAACCTCCAGACCGCCACCTTACATGTACCACCAGACCAACATCTTCGTTACGTCCCTGCGCCTCACCCTAACCCTTGCCTACCCCTGGTCTTCCCTGCATCTCCGTCTCTCAGCCTCCTCTTGCCCGGCCTGAGGTACTTCCAGGTCCAGATCTTCCCTACATCTCTGCACTCAGCCTCCCTCTTGCGTTCCTCCTCCTCTTCCTCCTTTCCTCTGTATCGCCAGAAATATTGCGTGGACGATACTTCAAAAAACTCATAATATTCTCATGCTGGGGAGGAGGGGCCCTTGAGACTTATCCAGTGAGGGAACACATTATAGCTCGCTCCTGTGGATATATTTTATTGGTTAATATTGGAGAATCTCGAGTTCATATATTCTCTCTCTCTCTCTCTCTCTCTCTCTCTCTCTCTCTCTCTCTCTCTCTCTCTCTCTCTCTCTCTCTCTCTCTCTCTCTCTCTCTCTCTCTCTCTCTCTCTCTCTCTCTCTCTCTCTCTCTCTCTCTCTCTCTCTGATATATGGCTGTAGAATTGTAGATGTAGACGATCGCAGTATATCTTTAAGGAGTGGGAGAGGAAGAAGCGTGTTCGATGGTCATCGATGTGCCTCTAACAGTATTTGATTATCCACAAATTGTCCTCTTGGGCCACATTGTAAGCCAACTTCTCGATGATGAAGCTGAAATATTTAAGTAAAGATGACAATGAACGTAGAGGTGCACATTTCCTTTTATCAAATTCACTGAATTAAAAACAGCCAATTGGACGAATGACACCGAGGAGGTGTACGAACTCCGCCCACATGCCTGGTGCATGTCGTGCGAGGCTACTAAGAGAGGAGAACGGGTGGGTGGCCAGAAACGTTCCTCTCGCTGTATCTCTGTTTCTAAAAGTGTAAACAGAAGGAGCCAAGCGAAGAGGTCTCATGCTCCTCGAAGACTCAGGTTTGTCCTCTGAGAAACTCTCGAGAATCGTTATGCGAAATACAGAATTTATCCCTGTGATATATAAAGGAGGAATGACTTCAGGTATACGATTTATATACCATAGACAAACAGACAACATCAGAACTGGAAAGCTTTTATCAATATGAATATAGATACAAACACCAAAATATTCAAATTTTGATATCAGGGAGGTTGGAAATGTGAGAACTGAGACTGTGTGTGTGTGTGTGAGAGAGAGAGAGAGAGAGAGAGAGAGAGAGAGAGAGAGAGAGAGAGAGAGAGAGAGAGAGAGAGAGAGAGAGAGAGAGCTGTGAGGTGGGGAGTAAGGGGAGAGTGTGCAGGACTGGCAAACACATAGACTGACTTGTCAGATCATCATTATTATCATTGTGATAATGACTTCATTCTCAGTATTATTATCATTATCGTCATCATTTATAGTATGATTATTATTACTATCACTTATGTACTATTATCATTATCATTATTATTATCATCACTTTCATCATAAACTATTTTCCGAATGAATTACAGCCAAAGACTAAGAATATTCATCAAGTGTCCAGAGTATAGCCAGTGGATCTGTAGTAATATCAGGGGCCACACGGTCTTAACTCAAGCACGGGAGTAGCAGTCGACTGATTCTTTATTGATGGTTTTCACAATGGTCTGGGATGGGACGTTTCCTGTAGCGGTCCGTACGAGCTCAGATGGGATCAGCAACTCGGACACGAGGATTATCATGTACCAGAAAGTGGCGTCCTGTTCCTTCTTGCCCAGTTTACCGTTTACATTGACAGTGCGAGGCGCTGTGTACTCATCAACATCGAGGAAGGCTGGGGATGGACATGGCCAGAAGTGAGGCGGATGTACATGTAATGTTTTAGTATCGTTGATGGTGACCTGGCTGACGATGGTAAGGATGTTGTGGAAGGGCGAGGCAGTCGTGAGAGATGTTACCAACTCTGACACCAACAGTTGAATTCTCAAGGTAATTCCGTGAAGGAGATACATCCAACGGAACATGATTTAACAAGATAATAATAAGGGTTCCTCCCTTGTGTGCTGGGTGACGTCACAGGTGAGGGGCTGGAAGATGGTTGTCCCTCGGAATCCTACACCCTGACGACGCTCACTGAGGAGGTGCAAGTCCTGGCATGTGACCTTTGGGGCCCAGAACAACTGGTGACTGTTATGACCACAAGGTTGAGAGTTTTCCGCTAGACAATGAAGGTGAGAGCCATACACGTCTTGCGTTTCATAAAATCCACGAAACCGACGAAAGCATGGGTGGCAACTCTCAGTCTTCATCTTACCACACTGTTGAGAGTCTACAGAATTTAGTGTTTGTGTAAACCCAGTTAACCACATATGATCCCCAGGATAGGCTGGGGATGGGATGATAGCAATAGGGCGTAACTCATCGAAAGATTGTGAACTTGTTGACTAGTTGTTAGGGAAACATAGGAAGTCTTCCATATAGCGTGACATCTTGATCACTGGAGGAAGGTATTAGTGATACAACACACTGGTCCCGTTAGTTCAGAGAACTTCTTGTAGAGTTTAATGGAGTTTCAGTTGCCAGTTTGAGAACTACCTGAGATAGTTGGAGAGTCATCGAACTCCTAGCGGTGTGGAGTTCATCTAGTTGCTTTGCCCATCTGGCGCTCTCATAAAGCCTTCATAGTCATAGGTTGTGGATGGTTAAAGAGGCCAACATGGGAGCGAGGAATGGCCATTATGTCATATCACGATATCTTAATCGTGCGTCTTTCTTGAGATTAGAGATAGAGAAGACGTGGTATGAATATCTTAAAAAGAAAATGAGATATTCTAGACGCTGTAATACTACTATAGCTGGGAACTCCATTATGAGGCACCAGACTGGGCATATATCAGGGCAACAAAGTTGAAAGGAAGTTATATATTCCTACGCCAGAGCAGGATGTCAAACGCTTTACATTAGCTCTACTAAATTACCCAAAATACTGTAAAAGGAGCTTTTTCTGTTGTCTATGGAGGCGCAAAGGATAAACCTGATGGTAAAATTACGGAAAATTGGAAAAATCTAAAACGCTCCATATTTTCAGTGATTCAGCAAATAACTGGTGTAGGAGGATACGTTGTCAGGTTAATTGTACAAGAGAATACATTACACAAGACTATGTGTAAGAGAAGGTTTGCCGTGTGTTGCAGGATCTTCATAAAGAAAGTTATCACTCAGTGTTTGACTTGATCGACTGGATGTTGGGCAGTAACATACGACTGGTGCACAGCTGACAGTCTTATAACTTAATCATAATAATTCTGTTTTCACTTGTCTGTAGTATGTTAGTTTGGATTGTATTTGTATGAAAGGAATCACACCTTAGATGATATAGTCATTACTTTAATTTTGAGGTTAAGTGAAAGAAATTAACGTGATAACTATAGAACATTGCTCAACTCAGACCATATTTCGGTGTGTGTGTGTGTGTGTGTGTGTGTGTGTGTGTGTGTGTGTGTGTGTGTGTGTACGTGTGTGTGTGTGTGTGTGTGTGTGTGTATGTGTGTACGTGCGTGTGTGTGTCGTGTGTGTGTGTGTGTGTGTGTGTGTGTGTGTGTGTGTGTGTGTGTATGTGTGTGTCAAAAGAAGGAAAGAAAGAGGTCAAGCAGTGGTGACCTTTCCTTTTTTAAATGCTAACAGAAGTAAAAGTTATTTCAAAGACCAAAGTTTGGAGTTCTTCCTGAGGACTATTACCACGAAGGCGAAGAACATAAGCATTGGAAAGACTTGAACAGAGACAGAAGTTTCCTCATCAAAAACTAAAAGAATAGCATTTTGTTGACTCACAAAAGGGGCCACCATTCAACTACTTGGAATTCATTTTAGTAACTTTTTGAAAAGTTTCTGAAGCCACTTCAATTTGTGAATGTAAATATATTTGAACTCTAGAGTAAGATAATCAGAGCATCGTGTCATGCCTTTAGATATAAAGGGTCTTGTAACTTGTTGTGTGTGAGCAAATGCTCGGAGAAATGCCCCACTGCTTCCTAGATAACGAAAACCCAGATATGATAGAGGAGTGGAAAGTCTTTTTTTGTGGTCTATTGGATCATGCTAATACTGGTGGTGGATTTGGGTTGATGGTGGAGGTTGGCCAGTGGTGGGGGTTGGCCGGTGATGGGGTTGGTCGATGGTGCTAGCTGCTCGTTCGTGTAGGTTGGTGGGTGGTGGAGTCTGGTCGGTGGTATAGGCTGGTCGACGGTGTAGGCTGGTGTGTGGTATAGGCTGGTCGATGGTGTAGGCTGGTCGGTGGTGGAGGCTGGTTGGTGGTGGAGGCAGGAATGTGATCCAGGTTACCGTCAAGACTCCCGCTGAGCCGACAGACGCACTTAATTCTCTGTATCACATCACTTGACGGTAAATGCTGGTCCTGACGATACAAAGCCGAAGATCCCGTCCACCTATGATATCAACAAGGGCGAAGTGAGGCCATCGTTTGAGTGAGATTCTTGTGACGATGTAAAGATCTTTGTCAAGTAAACAGATGATACGTTACTTTTAGTCCAGTAAATGACGCTGGTGAGCAATGCCTTCCTTTCGTTATGTCTTGTAAATGTGAGGGAACAGTTAGCAAGGTGGTGAGGCAGGGTGGTTGGTTGTTAGTTTATGCTTTAGACCTGTCATCTACCAGGTCATTAAGGCCAGTTATAACGTCGCGGTACAACCACCAGACGAAAAACCTACAGCACCTGCTTCAGGAGTTAAGGAACTATGTCAGACGACGTACTACAACCACAGCTCTCACTAGCATAGTCCTCAGTGTGCCAGGCTTGGGAGTAATGACTTGCATCTCCGTGTGTCATGCTCGGGATGACAGTTTTCTCTTGACACTGAGGATGAAGTAAGGTAAGTACTCCTCAGACGCTTCTCTTCTGTTAATCTTAATCATTTTTGCAGGAAGAGGAGGAACTTCCACCTTTCCTCACAATCTCTGAGGAGGTTGTTGCAGAGACTCACGAGAAACGGGCGTAACGGTCCTGCAGACACATGCTTTTTGACGTCATGTGAGGTTTTCTGTAAACATGTCTTACTTGTCAATGGTAATGATTCTCTAGAGTCAGTCAATGTGTACTCTCATTTTCTCTGAGGATTAAACAGTATAAGGAGGTGGAGCCCGTCATTCCACATGATCTTCAAGTCAGACTCACACAACACAAGCTTTACCCTTGACTCTATATAGATTACCAGCCTTCGTGGGAACCTTTTTCATAGCGGTATTTCACTGAGGCATATCAGGTGGTACTTAGTTTCAGTAGTGACTAAGTCTCCACCTGATGTTCTAACTTTAAGTTAAGCGTCAAGCGAGGCCACGGCCGTCCCTCCCACAGATGTGTCAGTGCCAGCTGTTCACTGCTCAGGAAGGTTACGTGGCATTTTAGTCTCGCAGAAAATACAAAGATTGTTCCCGGCGCTGCCCAACGTTAGTCTATTTTAGTTTCCGTTTTTGAGTTCTCTGTTTTTTCATTGATTTTATCTTCTGTTCTTTTTCCCCTGAACCTTTGTGTTGTTATGTGTCTGGATAGGATTATCGATGGCACGAGCTCGGACCAGAGATGTTCCAGTTACACTAAAGTTAACAAGGACTGTCACCCTCGCTGAGGTGTCTCGTCTCGGTTATCCAGGAGTGTCTTTGAGGGAGGAACTGTGTGTCTGAGACAACAAAACTTTGTCGTTTCTACGAACATTGTGGCTCTGATGTTTTTTCGAAGGTTGAAGAAAGTTAGTTCAATTTACTGACACTGTACAAGTGTTGATTCACGAGAAAGAACATACCTATCAAAACTCATCGCAGAAATACGAGACTTACTTTACATATGTTTTATAGATTCTACATAAATTACATCCATTGACCATAAAAATACAATGACGAAAAAATTACATTAATGAAACAACAGTAAAAGAATTCCTGACATGTCAAAAATATTTCAGAATTCTCTACCAGTGTTCAGTAATTCTATGTCTCAACCTTTTAACCTTAGCGGCCTTATTAAACGTGCACAGACAATGACCTTCTGCGGCTTACCATCGATCTCTGCGTCGGCCTTGGCAGCACGTGTGGTATTTGCGTGTCGGCAGATATGAACCAAACACATGCAAGATGTTAATGGTTGCGCTTCAAGTTATCTACCCTACTGGGTCAGTGGTCCACTGTGGCCTGGGGTCGTTAGTGAGGGAACCAGAGAACTGCAGTTCAGGTTACACAGTGACCCAGGTGACTGGGTCATTCGTCCCCACTGGCACTGATGCTTTAGAATTAGAGAGCATAGAACTATGGCCTGAGGTTCTCAATATGCAATTCAACCGTTAACTATTTTGTTAGTTTATTCAACTATTATTATTTAGTTCAACAAATACGTCAACGATGTAGTTACTGAGTCACTCAACTGTATTCCTCCTGTTGGCTTTCGCTGCTCCAGCTGGTTCCTGTTGGTATCTCTTGAATTCTAATATACTCCTCAGCAAATATCTATTAGTTTTCATGATAAATTTTCAAGCGCTGATTGGATCACATTGGGTTCCAGTGCAGTCTGTAACATTTTCCTTCGGTCACCAATGTCTTCGTCTCTACTGCTTGTTAACCTCAGATTATCTTCCTTGTAGTCAGCAGGTAGACTTGTGCTGTCGTCTCGTCAGCTCATTATTAGTGTTCTTAGACCGTCACCTCAACTACACTTGGCTTTAAATCAACTCTGATACACACACACACACACACACACACACACACACACACACACACACACACACATACTCTCTCTCTCTCTCTCTCTCTCTCTCTCTCTCTCTCTCTCTCTCTCTCTCTCTCTCTCTCTCTCTCTCGTGTCCATATTTACAGCCAGGCTGCCAGCTTGGCTGGAATACCTTTAAGTCTGTAGCCAAATTACAAAAACTGAAAATTGCACCACCTTCCTATATCTGTCACGTCGCCAGGTCTGCTTGCCCCCGTTGCTCCACTCCAGCTGGCCAGAACCTTACAACGGGACCTTAACTTTTCATGAGTAATATTTTGCAGTAATGTTGTTTCCTTTAAGGTGGCGTCTGTTGCTTTCTGTCTACCGTTAGATACTGATGATGTCTGTTAGTTTCATTTGCATTTATGGCATCGAGAGAGTCCCCGTTACTACGGTCCAGATAGCGTTAGTCTGTCTTCCGTTAGCGTCTGTTAAGTCCTCAATAGTTTGTGTTACTTTGGGTTAATTACATTTCTATGGTAACTCTACCGTTGGAGTTAGTTATCTTTAGCTGTTTTTCGTGATTTTAGTAAACTGTCATTGATTTTTTGTAGCTTCTATTTGGTCTGTTGTTTCCGTTGCTCCACATATTTTCTGTTGAAGCTTTTTTTGTATCAATTTAACTCGTTAATTGAGGCGGTGATTTACTCTTCCTACACTTCAGAACACTTAGATGTCTGACTTCCATTTGGTAAATCTCTCTCTCTCTCTCTCTCTCTCTCTCTCTCTCTCTCTCTCTCTCTCTCTCTCTCTCTCTCTCTCTCTCTCTCTCTCTCTCTCTCTCTCTGTCCCTCCCTGTCCTTTTCACTCTCTTTCTTTCTCCTTTCATATTTTCCCTCTCATACCACCTCGCACGAACAGAATACTTTCACATGAAGTCAATTTAAAAGCATGCAGTATTTTCTGCCTTTTCACCGGCCTTGTAATTGCATTTTATAACAGACATTTGAACAATGTTTTTGTCTCTAATTCTTGGCATATTTTGTGTGCCTAATATTCCAGCCTTCAGTTATGTTCCCTCTCTTCCTCACTGTTACATCCTCTCTTTCGTTTCAGCCACAATCATTCTGTTATTCACTGATTTTTCTGTAATTTCTCATTTCTTCTATCAGTTCCTGTTGTCACCATCTTATTTCTACTTGTTCTGTTTTCTCATTTTTCACGATTTCGATTCACACAAGTCGGAATGAAAATGGATGCGAAGAACTAAAAATTATGTATACTGATTTAATGCAGAACGGAAGAGAAGGATTTGAATATCAAAACCGAAGACATGTCAGTTATAGTAACTTGGAAGACCTCAGGAATATCTTTTTCAAATGAAGGCAATGAAATAGAAATGAAAGGGAGCAAAGGCGTTGTATCCCATCTGAAAAGATCCCTTCGTACCCAAGGAGGAAAAGAAGATTAGTTTTGGAAGCATACTTACACCTGTGCCGCCTGACGTTCCCAGAGCTGGGAAGTGATTTCCAAAGATAAAAACAGAACACAAGTTGTGAGATGAGAACACGGATGAAGAGACGAAAAGTATTTCAAGAATCACGAAGAAAATTGAAGACTCTCCTTTTAGAAGGGGCTATGTCACAGCTGTAGGAAAAAACGCAGAGAGTATTAAGTTCCAGAACATTACAATTTACGGTCAGCAGTAATCTTATGACGCAGTTTTCCAAGCAATGCATAGTACAGCTAAGAGTAGGGGCACATAAGCAACCAGCTCTCGGGAGCAAAAATCAAAGTATCACCTGCAGAAGAGGGAAAAGTGAAGCCACATCGCAACGTAAGAAGTCAAGTTTTGAGGTTAGACTGGGAGAGTCGTTAAGCCGGATAGAGTATGTACATCTACAGCCTGCCCAGATGTGCAGGAAGTAACTTCATACCAGAACAAATCAAATCTTTTCATAAATGGAGCAACTGCTCAGAGGAGAATAATTTCCGAACTCTAAACAAGACTCCCCGTTCCTTAGACTTAGATATTTGTGCAGTGTAAGGTTTCCAGGATTGGTAAGGTAATGTTATAGTGACACCAAAGTGCGTTCATATTCTACAGAAGCATAGAAAGAGATAGGAAAGTTGTACGGAGTTTTAGAGAGGGGGTGGGGGGAGGGATGAATATAAAGTGGGTTTTGCAGGATGTAATCTGTACCAAGTTCCGTCTACAACACTGTCCAAGTCGCAGATGAGATGTAGATAGAACGAGAGAGGATGGCGTAGATCTGGAAGGAGTAAAGGAATGCAGTGTTACGTCATCAGCATGTTAGTACATTTGGTCATCTGTTGAAGAAAGAAAATCGTGAATGGAAAGAGAAGAGACTGCAAAAGATAAGAGGGAGCGTTGGCGAACACTACTGTCGTGGGGGAAAGGTGGAAAGCCCGTCCCATCCACACCTGTTGAAAGTGTTCGATCAATGAGAAAGTTGGTTATGAGGGAGCAGAGAGGTCGTGGAAAAAGAAAACTCTGGGCTGAGACCCCATTGCCATACCCTATCAAAACTTTTCATGTATCGTGAACCATTACTGAGGTTTCTTGACAATCTTTCAGATAAGATGGGTAAAGTGCCAATGTAAGAATAAGAATATGAATACCACAACATGATGGGTTGGGCGACTTGCTCTAGGCTTGTCAAGGAATGAAGGGAGAACGAGGGAGGAACCAGTGGTAGGCAGAGAGCGGAAGTAAGAAGTGAGTGATGTTACAATGTGTTGTTAGCGTCTCATACCCTGGTAAGAACTAGTGCCTTCTGATATATCTTATCAGTATCTGTTGGTGTCATCAGTTTCTCCAGCATCTGCTATATTGAATTTTGATATGATTTGTTATTGTTTTCTTTACCATCATATCTGCAGGAATCGTTGGTTTCTGTTGAGTGATGACGTAATGATGGTTTGCATAAGTTTTCGTGGGTTTCTGATTTCTACCATTGACTCCCATGAATATCTGCTGGGTCACATCAATATCTGCTGGATTCCATTATTTTCTATTTGGTTCCAGTAGATTGAGATTAGATCCCATTACCAGCTGCCTAACTTTTCGTTAACTTCACGAGGTTCGACTTCTGGCATTCCCTCAGTTTACCTCAAGTTTCCCACAGCCTCGTATTAGCCTTCTTCTGCCACTACTGCAGCCTCCGTTACTATACCATTAGCCTGTGTTAGCGCCTGATCACCTGCCTCATACTGGAGAGAATTTTGCTTGAATTAATGTTTCCCCTTGACCATGATGACCATAATACCTCTGTGGTCTGGTCTTGCTAAGATCTTCCCACTATGGTGAACAAGTATGGGCTGATACTGAGGTAGAAGTATTGATCCCCTTCACAGATATTGCTGGGCTGGGCTGATGACATTATGTTATGGGGAGAACGTCTAGTTGGATGGTCTTTCCCTCTGTCTGTCTGTCTGCTTGTAACAGTTTAGGTTGATATCTAAGTATCACATTCCTCTAAGACAATTATCCAGTAGTTTCAAATGTTATGAAAAAAATGCGATTTTGTAATGTATATCAAGTATGAGAACACAATTACGGACATACAATTGACAGATAGACATGCAAACAATGTTGTTACATACATACTAATAGACAAGGTCGGGCGGTTAGGTGAACGAATGAAATATTGTGTTCGCAGTGCTGACCAACCCCGAATGTTATCTGAAGTGACAGGTGGGCACCATGAACGGTCTGACCAGGTTAGTACAGACTGACACTCCTCATGCCCCGTAGCCCAAGTTTCAGTCTTTCGTAAATCATCGTCTCAGACACGATAACCTCGCCGTCAGTCTTAACAGTGGAACAAAGCCAAAATAACCTACAGACTATAAATAAGGTACATTAAGGTACACTTACGAATGAGAGGCACTCAGAATGGTACAGCCACCTACACATTGTCAATCCTCTCGATCCGTGAGGTGTGAACCCAGGAAGAATCGACTCATTTCTTCGAAGCTTTCATTTCAAGCTACTTACGAACTTTCATTGTCTGGAGTTTTGCTCATCATGTCGAGGTCGTTTCTAATATCCTCATCGTCTCACTATATGTGGTATTTACTCAGTTTCAATATATTAACAGCAACTTACTGTGATGTCCTTCCTTGCTCGCCATGGCATATGAATTTGAGAGTTCGAATTATCTTGTTAGCACGAAGCCAAGCGTTAGTAAACAGGCGAACACTGAGCCCAGGACGTAAGACCACTACGTTCATCCTTCGACGCTAACGTTATGTGACCTGTGGTGTCACCTTGACACCTCGACTTAAGAAGGAAATAACAAAAAGGCATAAATGGGAATGGCTTTTGTTAAAGGTTGATGATTAAAGATAACGCCCATTACTTGATAATGATTTAGGTGCTGGAGGTGGAATTACCATCGGTGGGGTTGAGGGGGGTGAGGTGAGGGTGGAGGAAAGTGAGGTGTGGTGCGCGCGTCGGGCCGCCTCTGATACATGAAGCATCAGAATGAAGACGTTTGCAAAAAGAATGTCCTAAGATAACAACAATGATGAAGTTATACAGTTACCTTCGTGCTGGATGTCATTTTTTAATAGCGTTTCACTGATTTCTTATTGGCTGCACTACACACCACCCTAGTGTCCTGCACTGTGGCTCAGTTGTTGAAATCCAATACACAGAAAGATATATTATAATATCTTTTTTCTACAGTCTAGTCCTATTGAAGACTCGTTGCAACATGTAATCATCGCATAAACAAAGCGATACGTATTCAATAAACTGTCCAAAAACAATACAAATGACTATTTTCCTACATTATTTATAATGATATCTTCCAGTATGTATACCTGTATCCTGTATGTACGAGTGTTTAGCCTTGGTCATACATATCTCATCATGGCTAGAGTGAGGTGGGAGCGAGGTCTGTGGTGGTGCTCACTGCGGGCTAGCTCAAGTTTGAGCTGGGAGTCATCATGAGTGGTTCCTGCAGACATCGAGCTTGGGCATTACGCCTTAAAAGTACAAGGAACTCCTTGTATGACTTCGCCTTGTGGATGAAGCTTGAAAATAACTCACCGAGTACACCAACGTTATCATATTGACCCGACGAACAATATGGATAATAAAAGGAAAAATGACAACGTGAATTATCTGGCCAGGCTACATTTTGTTATCTATACCCAGTTGAACAATTCATAAAATTTGCCTCACGCAACATTTATCTATAATCTCTTACTAAACCCCGCATATCATTAAAATTGTCAGATGAGCCGGATTCAATCATGTTTCCTAATAGCGACAAGCATTTTCATGTTCCACGTATTACCGGAAGCTATCAAGGACAACACAGTATATTTCTACATGAAGCAGCGGGCAGGACATAATAACCTGCTATTGCTTTATCTAGTTTAAACCACCACCACAACTTGGTATCTGCGTTCCGATAATGAACATTGCCTTACTCACCACAACATATGGGTGCACCTGTGCGATGCTGAACACAACCCTTCTTCTAACATCACATCTCATTACTCACACCACGACCTCATAACACACAACATACTTTTGTCAAAGATTGAGAATGTGAAACATGATATGGAACAGTTGATGTGCTGCAGGATTATATTCCTTTTTCATACCATTTATACTTAGGAAATTTTGACAGCTTTCATTGTAATTACATAGACAATAGAATGATTAATTAGCTATTCAAATGCATTCTTTACCTAAGAGCTACTCCTACCACGACACACCAGCAGGTATGAAGAGCAGCCGCGAGGTGGTGACATTTGATTGTACAGGTGGGAGGAATGACATGGTGTATGAGTGAGTGTAGCCGCTAATAACGTCTTTATACGAGATTAACATCACTGCTAACATTTTTGTTTAGACGTACTTAATGCGATAGTTGCCTTATACGTAATCTCCTCTCGTCCCTCCTTACCTCGTTTCCTCTTCACCCTCTCACACGCTGGCCTCGGTCACCTCCCAACTCTGGTCACTAATGAAAGCTTCGAAGTAGCGAGTCGATACTTTCTAGGCTGAAACCTCACGCAGAGAGAGGATTGAGAACACTGACTATCTCTGTTGGGAGTGCGTGCAGCTGCACCTTCACACACTCGTACAGACGCAAAGGTGAATATTCATATAATTCACAGGACACACCAACAAAAGAACAGAAGCAGGGATACGAACCCGGTCCTCATCTTTGGTAGCCAGTATTTAGTGGCTATTTGTAATGCACAATGCCATTTTCTGTTCCACTTTCCAGGTTAGGTTAGCGCAGGGCTGAGTTAGAGTCGTAATCTAAATGTAAATTACAGAAAAAGATTCGTTTTCAAAAAATGTTTTCCAAATTAAGAGGAGCCAGACAGGTCAGAATTGTGGCCGTTCTTCAGGATGTGTGAGGGTGAGGGTGAGGGTGTGGGCAGCACGGGGAAGTTCTCAAGATTACGTATATTATGAATTCCAGGGAAGACAACAATGTGACTCCTCCTCCTCTCCTCCCCGCCACACGACGCTGACAACAACAACAACAACAACTACTACAACAGAGCAACCATCATATTTCTTTACCTTTCTGCATTTGTTACTGTTTTTTTTTTTTTCCTTGTTTATGAGACTTTACGGGAGCTGTGGAAATATCCTGTGGCTCACGCTGTTGACGACACACGACGAGATCTGCTAAGGTTACTGTGAAGCAGCTTCAGTTGTGCTAGATAGCGAGGAAGGACAAGTCTATAAACAAGGCTGGAGGAGGCTTTTCAACGTATTGTAAAATTGAAGACTTTTGAAATCTTACATACGAGTCACGCCCGACTACTGAGACGGAAAGATCCCTTCACGGCACTTTAACAAAATTGAAAATGTTTTCTCCATTTTACTATTCTAGCGAGCGTTTATAAAGGGCGCCCACCTGCGACGACACCTGTAACGCAAACCGGAAGTAGTGGCAAACCGTACATGAGGAAGACTACAGCATACCAAGTCTGTGGTTACTGGCGGATTCGAGAAGACAAGAAACGGTAGTTCATGGCTCTATTTGGTGTATTCTAGAAGACAAGAGAAAGTTCTCCTAGTGTATCCAAGACTGCACGAGACGGTGGTGTGAGGCTCTCACAAAACATTCAGAAAGACAAGACACGTTAGTTCGAGTCTCGTGAGAGAGGTTGTTCAGCTGTGACTGCATGATGATGTGAAAAAATATTCTAAAGCCGGAAGGACAAGCCTTCTCCAATCATGTTGTCAACGACTCAGTGAAACCCCTGGAAAATGTCTAAGTACAACGTAATGTTTACATCATGTTTTAAGATGCAAATTACTACATAAATCATAGTTGACACAGGTAGCTGTTCAGATCTCCACTGTGGTTATGCCTCACGGCTCTTTACAGTCAGATAGTGTTGTCTGCCAGAACCCCGATGAGTATTTGCCACACACTAGATTATATCAATAGTGAAGTACATGAGGACGAGCCAACCATGTCATCGACTAGAAGCCCAACATCTTCCTGTACACTGTCTCTCCAGTGTTACACTTGCCTTCATTATACTTACGTCTGTGTGCATGTTTAAATCTCGGATCAGCCATGTCTCCAATCTCGTGTACACATCTGCAGTATGCAGGTCCTCCCTGCTGAAGATACATTATCCTACTGATTTTACTGTGGTCTTGATTTTACATGATAGCTTGCGGAAATGCTCTGATATCCTTCCTTGTTTCATATGTGTTGAGAGTTACCTTACTGTAGCCGTAAGAAAAATGATTAGGAAATATATGACAAGATTATGGCAGCGCCTTCCTAGATACCGTCGTCTTTGTGGAGATGCTGAGATATGTTACGTTGCATGACTGAGGTGGCGACTGTGAGGTGGCGGCTGTGAGGTGATGACGTTGATGTGTTGTCGCTGAGCTGGACTCAGTAATCCTGCAGTACAATATGAACACATGATACACAGTCTCAGACATAGCCTGACTCCTGGAGCGACGTTCCAGACCCAGGTTCAGGACATGTGTGACTGATCTCTTATCCAGGAAATGTTATTAGGAGGAGAGTTCAAGGTGTGCCTAACACGGGTGGCAAACGTCTCCAAGAATAGCAACCTTTCGCTTGTCTTTTAGAAAAGAATCCTAAACATTGTGAAAATGTTAAATCACCCTTGTGTCAAATTACATTTGATTTTGAACTTTAAAGTTTCGATGAATGTGTGTGTGTGTGTGTGTGTGTGTGTGTGTGTGTGTGTGTGTGTGTGTGTGTGTTTAAGCTGAAAGTCTGAGTGTCTGTATTCTTGCGCCAATATTTTGATGCCTCCCAAAATCAACACCGGAACTTCTCTTGTCGCTGTTCAAAATTCAGCCCTTGCTGGTGCATCCCACGCGAGGATGAAACAAAAGAATGAGAAACAAAAGAATGAGAGGATTGTAAACGACTTGCCCGTCCACCTGTCAATTTCCCTGTCGATGCCACATCGTCAAACCCTCCTGGGCTGTCAGTTTACAAATCAACAAAATTCAGTTCGTGTAACGCATAGTAACTCATCATTATCACTATTCCATGTATAAGAAATAAAGAATATATCGATCTAGAAATACTGATGAATCTAGAAATGAGATATCGTAAAGATGACACACAAATGATGGGAGGGATATGTTTGTTCAGGAAGTGTAACTGAATCCATTGTTCAGACTTATATGTTCCTCTTGTCTTTGATTCATAAGATTCACATGTTCATATTCGTTGGTCGTCTACAGTTCTCTGTTTATGTATGCTATGGAGCAACGCTGTGTCAGCGTCTTAGGGTCGCCTAAATTTTCAAAAGTTTATGAACCCATCCACTAAAGTCACTCCTGTTTATGAGGCAACAATTTGCGTACAGGACTGAAAAACTAAGAAGAAAACAGGTTGTATGATTGATAAAGCCATTCTGTACCTGCAGTGTTGGTACCTGTTTGGTCGAATACATATATGATACTGAAAGTCAAGTACAATTTTTCTTCTAATCTTAGATATGTAATTACATAATATTTTCTAGTTTCATCCAGTGATAGAGACATACTATAATTACCAAAGGTTAATTTGCATATACGATGTTATGATGAAGACTTGGGTACAACGTACAAGAAATGTTTGGCGGAACTTTGAATAAAGCTCAGTTTCGTGACCACATCACACCAGCCATGATCTGCCTATATGATATTGACGCTTCACACCCACGTACATCTGTCTACATTCATCATGATTCCTAAGATAGTCTTCTGAGGCGTCATGATGTATACGTATGGTGGTGGTAGTTTATGTTTAACGTGTTGTGGCCGCTCTCATTCCCTGTGAACTCACCCCCAGTTGTTCAGTACAACCCTGCAGTACCTCCGACCGCACTCTGGGTTGCCAAGTTATGGTCAACATCGCCAGTGGTGTCATTCATCACATCTTTAACTCGCTGCAGTTATCACTTATTTTTCTAACACTTGTGCATTTCACAAACGAGTGTTGAGAGATTAGGAATGTTTTCCCTAAAAAGGTCTGGTGGAGAGGGAGGTGCATTAAAAGAAGCTGTAGCCATTTTAAGACAGGATAAATATAACACAATAATGGAAGAGAGAGAGAGAGAGAGAGAGAGAGAGAGAGAGAGAGAGAGAGAGAGAGAGAGAGAGAGAGAGAGAGAGTAGTACTTATGTTGAGGTTTTGCCCCTAGGCAGGGCTAGCGTGTGGTGCTCACAGTACATGTCAACAGCATCTGGTGTTCCCAGGCTGTCATCCAGAGAGAGAGAGAGAGAGAGAGAGAGAGAGAGAGAGAGAGAGAGAGAGAGAGAGAGAGAGAGAGAGAGAGAGAGAGAGCAACAGTTGCTAATCATTCTTTGATTATATTTTCCTCTCTCTACAACAGCTCATACAGGTAGATCAGACTGACGCAGGCAAGTGTCGTTACCATGTGGCAGCAGCTGCTGATGGAATCACCAGTGATGTTAGTAACATTTATGGATATGCATCACGCAGCTGATCAGTATATATCAACATTCACAAAACGACACAACGAAAAGTGAAATAATATTTGTGACTCTCATTGTTTAAACATAATTAATATTCATTGAAATGTAATTCAATTTCGACACCGTTTCCATAACCGTCCCGCAGCAATTGCCCTGTTTCCAGTAAAATATAACGTGTGGTTTATGCCTTTTGTGCGTGTTTAGCGGCAGTTGCTATCCTGGGAGAGGAAGACAGAAGGAAACACCGTAACACGTCGGCTGCTGAAGGTTGGGATTTGGCTGGGCTACGTGAGGGAGCAGGACGTGTGTGTTGGTTGACAAGAGACACTTCGCCAAGGTCACAGTACCTGCGGGTCACTACGCTGAGATCCTGCCAGACCCACAAGGTTGGTTAGTAGCGCTCACCGCTCACCGTAGGAGAATGTAGAGTTACGAGGTAACGGGTCGTGTGGGTTACGTGCGTCAGAAAGGTAGCGCAAGGAAACAGACGAAGAATGGCGCAACCCACCCACTTACACATGTGTATACATAAACGCCCACACACGCATATATTCTTTCTTTCTTTTAAACTATTTGCCATTTCCCGCGTTAGCGAGGTAGCGTTAAGAACAGAGGACTGGGCCTTTTTTGGAATATCCTCACCTGGCCCCCTCTGTTCCTTCTTTTGGAAAATTAAAAAAAAAATGAGAGGGGAGGATTTCCAGCCCCCCCGCTCCCTCCCCTTTTAGTCGCCTTCTACGACACGCAGGGAATACGTGGGAAGTATTCTTAATCCCCTATCCCCAGGGATGACGCATATATATATATATATATATATATATATATTTTTTTTTTCATACTATTCGCCATTTCCCGCGTTAGCGAGGCAGCGTTAAGAACAGAGGATTGGACTTTTGATAGAATATCCTCACTTGGCCCCCTTCTTTGTTCCATCTTTAGGAAAACTAAAAAAAAGAAAAACTAGAGGGGAGGATTTCCAGCCACCCGCTCCCTTCCCTTCTAGTCACCTTCTACGACATGCAGGGAATACGTGGGAATTATTCTCTCTCCCCTATCCCCAGGGATGATATATATATATATATATATATATATATATATATATATATATATATATATATATATATATATCATTTCTTTTAAAGAAAACAGGAAGCGTCTTTTTTAACAATGATCTTATCATACCAGTTATGTTTGACACCACAGGAAGCTGTAGCCAGCGAGTTCCATTCTGGTGATGCCAACTTGACCAATGAAATCGGACCCGCGTAGCGATGGTGGCGACAGGACGAGAGTGTGGTGAGCATATAGGGTTTCTGTGGTAAAATGTGCCTTAATTGGTGGTGAGAGTTTGGGGAACATCCCGTCAAACACTATGTTGCTCTACGCAAGACATACTGTGTTGTACTGACCTGTGCGGGAAAAACGATGCCATATATATATATATATATATATATATATATATATATATATATATATATATATATATATATATATATATATATATATATATATATATATATATATATATCCTTAGATGACCATTACATTCAGAGGGCTATACTGTGCTTCAATTGCCAGTTGGCTGTGTTATATGAAGTGAAAAATTTGCAAAATCACAACGTTCCTATATCCTATGATTCATCATTATGTGGTTTAGTATATAAGAGAAACTGATTTAAAGATAAAGAGAATAAGACTAGACCAGGCTAAATGTACGGAATCCAGAGTTAGGAAGCAGAAACATTAAGGTGGAGGGGGAGATGAATATCTGCGTCGTGTTGATACGGACACACACTTCCTCACTCAGGCAACCTCGGTGAAGTCAAGAGCATTTCCGGTTAAATCTGGAGTTTCTCTCTCTCGGTGCCTCCGTCAGGGGTATCTTCCACCTGCCTCACTATGTCATCAAGGAGGTTTGTGGCCTCCAGAGGCGCCAGGTAAGTCAGCTCATGTCTTGCGCGGGATCTATGGAAGGCGTTCGACATACATAAGGTATACACATGGGATGCTACACACTCTTAGTCACAGGTCCTACACATGATTTTACACATTTCACCACACACAGAGCCCTCCTGCAGAGGGCGCTACACACGGATTCTTAACCGCGCCCTCGAACACAAGACTTCCTGCACACACGTTCCTGAACACAGAGTTCTACTCAGACCGGCCCACACCCTCAGGCTCACAGGTGGAGTGAGGGAGGGAAGGAGGGAGCGGTAAGAGGCTTGGAAGCTAAACAACGATGCTCCGTCAACGTCCTCCTGCTCGTCGCTGGCAGGAGGCATCAGTTACCACGCCAGCCGCCTCTCCTGCTGCTACCATCACGCGAGGGAAGATGCTACTCCGTTTGTTCGTCTGGGATGTACGCACGTTACTGAGGTATCCACATAGCGAAGGCAACCTTGTAAGATTCATTGGACTAACTAGATACAAGTACTGTGTCTTAGGATTGTCTTATGTAAAGGTATGTCACTAATACATGAGCTATAGTGTGTACCTCCAATATTCCTTTAACACATAAGGTTGTCCTTCTCTCTCTTCAAATATCATAAACTATACTCTAGATATGATCAAGAAGTTTAGATTATTTCACTATACTCTAGATATGATCTAGAAATCTAGATAATTTTTAGTGAGGGTCTGTTTCAAAAGCCTCCTCGGCCGGGGTGTGCGTCATTTCGAACGATGTGATGCCAGGCCGTGTTGCCGGACGAGGACCGGTACAGAAATCCAAAGTTCCGTTTACGACTTTAGTGGCTGGAAGATCCGACCCATTATAGTATATCTGCGTCTATGTTATTTTGAGTTTATTTTCTCGATAGTTGATACAGAAATAGCACCGTTAAGTAAAACAAGATAACAATGTCACTTTCTGAAGTTATCTGGCGCTTGTTAAGAATGAAACCCAGAAGAAAATTACGATATGTGAAGCAGTTATTGTCATCGGAGCGACTATCTCTGTCTCCAGAGATATATCAAAACAAATATATTGTTCAGAATGAGGCAACTCTGAGAGAGAAGTTAGTATTTGATTTGTTGAAATATGTTATCCTATGTTAGATGATCCTCTAGGAACATGCTCTAGTCTGACTCTCTAGAGTACTCCTGCCAGACGCTCTACAACGCTAGAACTATGGTTTCCAGTGTAATTATTAATCTACGACAAATATTTCTGATAATTCTAGTTAAAAACGTCTCCATCTTTCATTATTCTTTATCATTTTCCCCCAAGAGCCGTAAACCTTCTCAGACCAGAGCCGTAACTCAAGGTTTTACAAAGAATATCTTGGTAGTGACCATGTCTGAATATCTTGCTGATGCAAGACGTCTAAGGAAAAGAAAAATAGTCTTGTTCCTGCCTACACCCAGACATCATGAAACAACGCTACGACCCTGGAGGACTGGGGTACGACGTTACGATCCTTGGATGTAGTTGCCTCATCTTTGACCTGACCTCTAAGAGTTAGTTCACTAGTTATGCCACCATATCCAAGGGTTGTACCACTGTGCCCAAGAGTTTACCCTTCCAGCTCAAGGAGTCGGCTTACTCCACCAGGCGCTCTCCACAAGACCACAGCAACTTACAATGAACTAATTTTGAGATGTTGTTGTATCTATCTTGACTGTAACCTAATACCTCAGCAGCAGCCCCCAGCACACCTGCTGCTGTACACGGACATGTTCCTCACCTGGGCTGGGGAGATGCTCAGGTTGAGGCAGACTAACTTGAAGCAAAGCCAGTTTACTCTAAGGCCCAAATGGGTCGTTAAAGAGAGAGAGAGAGAGAGAGAGAGAGAGAGAGAGAGAGAGAGAGAGAGAGAGAGAGAGAGAGAGAGAGAGAGAGAGAGAGCTCACCCTATGGTCCTCTTGAGCCCTCAGCCACATGCTCCCACAAGCACTCACTGTGAGTGTATACAGGCAGTCACTGAGTGCATGATCCGACTCACCTATGTATTCATCCCATCTCTATAAGCAATCACTTTAAAGACATACAAACCATCTCTGACACACACGGGCATATAACCATCTAATCACACTCCACGTCCTTAGGTGAAGACACGTCCATAACAAGTGAAAAACAACATCTCACTAAACTGGTGAGGTCAGTAAGCAACCACCACTAGAAAGTTCGCCAGCTGCCCCGGGGTAACCTGAGCAGGTAAAGATGATGACCCTGTGAGGGGGAATTCCATAAAACATTATTGACTGAAATACAGAATCATCTACACACTTGTGGGATGAACGTATGAAATACGTTGATAAACTGGGACTTAAACAACTAACATGCTTTAGATGATGGAATTACATGGAGGTACATTTTGGCATACGTGACAATATAGCAACAGCATTAGCACACATGTGAAATCTATCAAAATCAAAACAGTAACCATGAAGTATATAAAGCTTTCTTATGTTTTTCTATTCGTTATTAGCCTGGCAGTCTACAATACTGTCTTCCATGTTTCACCGAAAAAGGGATTTTGTAAAGCTGTCTTGAGGTACAGTAAAGTGCTCAAGTTAGTCCTTCGTAAACCACCTCACTCACGAGAGCACGTCCCTCAAACACCTTCTCTGCTAGTGAGTCTGACACCAAGATCGACATCGCGTGTATAAACGAGACCATCCCTGAAGCAATGCGTCAGTGGAATGATAATATCCATCATGAATATGATGGTCAAGAGGAGTAAGGGTATACCAAGTAGGTGTCCAGCAACACGAAGGCACAAGTCTGACGTCCTAAACATTCTATCATTAAATGTACATAAAAAAAAAACACGAACTGCCTTTGGACACAGAACAGCAATTCTCCCCAGCCCGACAATGGCCTTCATCTCTGGCTTTTGTTCAAGTCAGGCAGAATCAGGCTTCATTGTCAGGAAGAGGACGTGTGATGACCGCAGCTGAGTGCAGCTGGAGGTGTGTATGTGTGTGTGTGTGTGTGTGTGTGTGTGTGTGTGTGTGTGTGTGTGTGTGTGTGTGTATGTGTGTGTGTGTGTGTGTGTGTGTGTGTTAAGGTATGCTGGAATGATACATAATAACGAGAGGAGGAGAGGATTACGGTGATCCATACCCGTGTGTCAAGTGGAGTCCAAGCGTCAGTGTGGTATCAACGCTAGGATGGGACCACGGAAATATTCGTCTGTCCAGGAGATGCATTAATAGTTTGTGGCAGGTAGAGATGAGTGGTGCTGGGACAATGAGACAGACGGAGCTTGAGGTATGGACAAAGGAGGAACAAAGGGCGCAAAGGAGTTCCCGTTTTGAGTGAGGGAAGGCAGGCTGAGGGAGGCTGGTTGGATATCGGTGGCCCCCAACCCTCAACCTCAGCATCGCCAGCAGTCATAAACAGCAGATGACAGATAACGTCTGGGAAGCTCAAGTGTCTCGACTGCCAGCATTATCAAGATTGTCAATATCAAGTTATAGCCACCACTCGAATAATCTTGAACACCTTCAGATGAAGAGATGATTGTGAGACAATACCAGCTCTCCATGCATAATTGACACAAGTTTTTGAGCTTTTGGTTTATCTACAACCAGTGTTACTAAGGCCGTCATCGTCATGCTACAACCAGTGTTACTAAGGCCGTCATCGTCATGCTACAACAATCAACCATAATAATCTTTAACAATATCTTCAGGTGTCAAGGTTAGTTCTAAGACCATATAAACTCTCATTGTGTATATAGCACATGTGGGGTCATTAAGACCATCATCTTACATACAAACAAGTGACCAGAGAAGGTGTAGTGAAAGAGAGATGGAGTGAGACAAATAACATCGATAGAAACTATACGGGAAAAAAATTGAGGTAAATTGCCAAAGAAAACCTATTCAAAAGTCTACTATATTCATGGACGATAGAAAGGAAAATTAGGCAAATAAATACTGAGAAAGTGATAACGCTCAAGTGTGTGGACAGAGGAAAGAGGAACAGATAAACATAGATTAGATAATGTAGAACGTGGTGATAATGTAGAACGTGTTGGTGATGTAGAACGTGTTGGTGATAATGTAGAACGTGTTGGTGATAATGTAGACGTTGTAGAACGTGTTGGTGATAATGTAGAACGTGTTGGTGATAATGTAGAACGTGTTGGTGATGTAGAACGTGTTGGTGATAATGTAGAACGTGTTGGTGATAATGTAGAACGTGTTGGTGATAATGTAGAACGTGTTGGTGATAATGTAGAACGTGTTGGTGATAATGTAGAACGTGTTGGTGATAATGTAGAACGTGGTGGTGATGTAGAACGTGTTGGTGATAATGTAGAACGTGTTGGTGATAATGTAGAACGTGTTGGTGATAATGTAGAACGTGTTGGTGATAATGTAGAACGTGTTGGTGATAATGTAGAACGTGTTGGTGATAATGTAGAACGTGTTGGTGATAATGTAGAACGTGGTGGTGATAATGTAGAACGTGTTGGTGATAATGTAGAACGTGTTGGTGATAATGTAGAACGTGTTGGTGATAATGTAGAACGTGGTGGTGATAATGTAGAACGTGTTGGTGATAATGTAGAACGTGGTGGTGATGTAGAACGTGTTGGTGATAATGTAGAACGTGTTGGTGATAATGTAGAACGTGTTGGTGATAATGTAGAACGTGTTGGTGATAATGTAGAACGTGGTGGTGATGTAGAACGTGTTGGTGATAATGTAGAACGTGTTGGTGATAATGTAGAACGTGGTGGTGATAATGTAGAACGTGTTGGTGATAATGTAGAACGTGGTGGTGATGTAGAACGTGTTGGTGATAATGTAGAACGTGTTGGTGATAATGTAGAACGTGTTGGTGATAATGTAGAACGTGTTGGTGATAATGTAGAACGTGTTGGTGATAATGTAGAACGTGTTGGTGATAATGTAGAACGTGTTGGTGATAATGTAGAACGTGGTGGTGATGTAGAACGTGTTGGTGATAATGTAGAACGTGTTGGTGATAATGTAGAACGTGTTGGTGATAATGTAGAACGTGGTGGTGATGTAGAACGTGTTGGTGATAATGTAGAACGTGTTGGTGATAATGTAGAACGTGTTGGTGATAATGTAGAACGTGTTGGTGATAATGTAGAACGTGTTGGTGATAATGTAGAACGTGTTGGTGATAATGTAGAACGTGTTGGTGATAATGTAGAACGTGTTGGTGATAATGTAGAACGTGTTGGTGATAATGTAGAACGTGTTGGTGATAAACTTACAGCAAAAGTAAGTAACACGTCATCAAGTCATTAATCATTTCCTTATCTTGCGTTGTCGCATTTACTTTTAATCTCATATGATTTTCAACCGTACTTTAGTCCTGTGTCTGTACCTGACCCCAACTCTTGCATGACCTTGTGTAAAATATGCAAATTGCATTCAGTTCCTTGCTCCTGCTTAACTTTTCATAATTCTAAATATTGTACGTTTCGCTTGATATAACATCCATCAACTCAATAGTTCATATAACCCCTCAAAAAAAGCATCCGATAAACAACTGAACCAATGATAGCTATTGTAAAGTAATTACATCCCACATTAATGTAATCATAACTTGATAAATATTTGGAATTGGTATTTTATTACGGCCTAATTGAGTTGCCGGATATGCATTATTAATGACTATTAACGGCGCCATTTTTGGGTTCGTTCTCCGGTGTTCCAACATAATAATATTCATTGTGTCATCATATCTTCAGCTTCACCCCCAACACCAGACAATTAGACACATTACAGGAAGTTCCAGTTTGCATTTATCATAGTTTTCCTGGAGATGTTGTCGTGTGGTGACCAGGGAAGAACGAGCCAGCAAGTCACATAAAGCACAGCTGGCAGCCTCTTGTGCTCAGACGAGGACAACCACTGCTGGTGGTCGGGAGATGCGTATCAACCACTGTAAGATATACTGATGTATCAAGACTGAAGATGCAGATGTTGACCTGTATGACACAGCTGCTAGGGGTAGAGTGCCGGGAATATGACTTTGTTGTCTGTGTGTTGTGAATATAGCAGTTTGTCTAATGAGTTAAGGAGAAAAATAAACAAAACCTTGATATAACCGCACGGACCTAAAGATAAACAAGAAACAGTGACGGCGTCGCCCAGGACCACACGTCCCTGAGGGCACTGAGGCGTCACCCAGGACCACACGTCCCTGAGGGCACTGAGGCGTCACCCAGGACCACACGTCCCTGAGGGCACTGAGGCGTCGCCCAGGACCACACGTCCCTGAGGGCACTGAGGCGTCACCCAGGACCACACGTCCCTGAGGGCACTGAGGCGTCACCCAGGACCACACGTCCCTGAGGGCACTGAGGCGTCACCCAGGACCACACGTCCCTGAGGGCACTGAGGCGTCGCCCAGGACCACACGTCCCTGAGGGCACTGAGGCGTCGCCCAGGACCACACGTCCCTGAGGGCACTGAGGCGTCACCCAGGACCACACGTCCCTGAGGGCACTGAGGCGTCGCCCAGGACCACACGTCCCTGAGGGCACTGAGGCGTCGCCCAGGACCACACGTCCCTGAGGGCACTGAGGCGTCACCCAGGACCACACGTCCCTGAGGGCACTGAGGCGTCACCCAGGACCACACGTCTCTGAGGGCACTGAGGCGTCACCTAGGACCACACGTCCCTGAGGGCACTGAGGCGTCACCCAGGACCACACGTCGTTGCATTATGGTTTTCTCCTAATTAGAGTAGACGCCTCTCTCCCTCACTTGTTCTCCCAAGGGTTTTCTGTACCACATTCTTGAGTACCCTGTCCCCTCCTCCCTCCGCTGACCACGTTCCTCTCCACATCCTCTCCACCTATGTCCCGTCCCCTCTCCCTCTCCTTCCCTTTCCCTTCCATATTCCCTCTCCCCTTCCTTCCCTCTCCAGTCGACAACACTCATCCTCACGACAATCTCGCTCCAAGAGTCTTGTACAGGATATGGCAGCAGTCTGCCGTCACTATGACAATCAAAACATCACTAACCAAAGATAAGGCAACAAAAGTTTGCAAATTGCGAATGGTTGCCCTAATGTGCAAGACGAAAGACAAGAAAATGGTCTTAATTTGCCACCTAATTAGCCTGATGCTGGTTCTTGGTGAAACGATGGAAAAATTCAGGAGGAGACCCTGTACAGTTTCTAGGTCACTGTGTAGTAACATGGCCTCCACAACAGATGATGCTGTCTAACAAATAAAGCAGATATTTTCCCATGTTATATAACGCTGATGGGATTCAAAAATACGTTCAGATTTCCAGAAGACATTCGACGAAATAACACACAAGAGACTACTATGTAAAGTAAAATCAAATTCCATAGAAGACTGAATAGGTATAAGCTTTAGTTACTGGTTCACCGACAGAGAGCAAAGTGTAGTTTTAAATGCTGATGCTTCAGTTTGGCTGGACATGACGAGTGTTGACCCCACTGCTTTCATAATCTACTTTGATGGCTAGAAATGATCCCCGTACGACAGATCTCGAAATTTATGGATGATGCGAAATAGGAAGCTGAGATGTATACGTACAGTCATCAAGTAATTCAAAGAATTCTTAAGGAACTAAGAGTGTTGTGATAAAAAGCAAATGAAATTTTAATGGCAAGTGAAACATTGTGCATTTTGAAGATAACAAAACATTACTCTTATGTAATCAGAAATACGCAATGCAAAGTAGATAAATAAACTAAACTTGAAGTTGCCATAATTATCAGTCAGAAGTATACTAAATCGTGTAAATCATTAATGTACCTAATGTTTTGTAGCTAAGACTGTTAACCGCACAACCAAAACGCGTCAGTAATACCACGTCTTCAATATGCAGTTCAGCTCTGGTCCCTGCATTAAAAAACGTACAAAAATAGATTTGAACAAGTACAAAGAAGGGAGAGGAAATCCATTCCAAATCTAGTAAAGGTAACGTTTGAGGAGAGGGGAAGATGTTTCTCTCATCACTTAAGAAGCGTAGATTCTCAGTAGTTCTTTCAAAAATCCGAACAGATTTCATAACATAAATCACGTAGATCATTTTCAAACATTAAAACAGTACACTTACTGCAACAAATGAAATGACAGTTGGAGGATAAAGATGCAATAATAACATGAGAAAATGTTTCTTTGCAGATAAAACCTTTGAATATTGGAACAAGGTACCAGCAAACTTTGATAATGTAAAGACAAAGAATATCTTGAAAATATGGTTAGACAAATGTTTCATCAGCTTGTGTATCTGCAAATGAAAGATAATATATATATATATATATATATATATATATATATATATATATATATATATATATATATATATATATATATATATATATATATGTAAGGTTTTGGCTAGACAAAGTAATTCACTTTCAGACTAACAAAGCAAGTGAGTAACACAGAGAAAGGCTCGTCAGAACGTCACAGGAAGAGAAAAACTAGAAAGAATACAATTACTAGAAATCCCCGAACGGTCCTTGAAAAAGAAAATAACAGAGACAATCAGACAGGATTTAGCAGGAAAAAGAAAGAATGGAAAAAGAACTTTGTGGAGAGGAAAGAGGTCCCCGCAGATCGTCAAAGTCTCCGGAGGCTCGCTACTTAGCGGAGGGTTCAACACTGGGGACCGCTTGATGCTGCAGGTCCAGCTGTGGAGACGACCTGATGCTGGAGGACCGGCAGTGAGGACGACTTGACGCTGGAGCAAAAATACTGGGGACCCGGTGCTAGAGTAGGAGCACTGGGGACGACCTGGCGGTGGAGTAAAAGTATTGAGGACGACCTGGCAGTGGAAGGTCCAGAAGTGGGAACAACATGAGGCTGGATGGTCCAGCACAGGGGAGGACCTGAACCTGGAGGGCAATCAAGGAGCCTGTCCCCTGGCCACACACTCACTCACTCTCTCAGCTGGAGAGGTAAATAAAGCGGCAGATCTTTATCAACGATGTCGTCTCCGATCATTCCAACATGGAACAGAATATATTTATATGATGATAAGTCGACCGTCACACATCACACAACTAAACTTCATCTTTCCCTTTCGTCTCGTCGATTTCACTTCATTGATTTTTCCAGCTCACAATTTTCAAACAAATGTAGATGATCAAACTAAATGTAGAATGACATACATTCATTCTTCTTTGGAAGAAAAGGGAAAATTTTTACACGTCAAGAAATTACCCCATAGATCAAGACCAATGTGTCTGGGACCCCAGAGGATCTGACAAGACAGGTGACGCAGCAGTCTAGGCAGCGAATAAATCCTCCCCAGACATTCCTTCTGTATACTCCCACCGGCTCCCCAATACCCCATCACCCATCCCTCCACTCTGGCTCTTCTTCCTTTATATCCTGAGGGAAAAAAGCTAATTGGGTTTCTTTCATGGTCTTAGGAGCGTGGCGGTGGGGTCTATAGGCACAGGGTTTGTGGCCAGGGGGTCTGTGGCCACACGATTTGTTGCTACGGGGTCTGTCTCCATAGGGTCTATGGCCACGGGGTCTGTGGTCATGGGGTTTGCAGCCACGAGGTCTGTGATTATGGGTCTGTGGAGGAGAATTTATGGCGGTGGGTCTGTGACCATAGGGTTTCTGGCCACGTGGTATGTAAGCAAGGTGGTTACATACCCCGACTTGAAGACTGTGGTCAGTAATCATTCTTCACACTTTTTCCCTTGATTTTCGCATCAGCGGATCACCTGAGTTAAGCCAATGGTTCTATAACCACCGCACTCTCAGCAACCCGTCAACTAACCCCTCCCACAGTCCTTACATCCCAGAACCCGTTTTTCTAATGAACACTTCCAGGAGCCCGCCATCAAACCCATCCCACATTCTTCAACTCCTGAAACAAGTCCTTCTAGTAGCTTACTCATCAAGTCACCTGATCTGGACCGAGATCCTGAAAGTCTATGTTTAGACAGGGATAACAGTGGTCCACACTCCTGCTGCCTGGGAACTTCCACTGACCTCGGCCGGGGTGCAGAGTGTCTCTGTATTACCCGGATGTCCGAGTTGGTTGATATAAACATTAAGCCTAACCTGACCTAACCTAACCTAATTGTTGCTCCAATTTTACCGACACCAGACGTCATGAAATCGCAAAAAACTATCTCTATCTTTCAAAGTATCTATCGCCTACAACATCGTCAAATTGTTTTAAAACTTAACAGGTGTGATCCACGATGGTTAGATTGAAAACCTCTTACTTTTCCATATTATAACTCAACTGTCTTTATTCTGCTTCTATCTTTGTTTCCCTCCTCTGAACCCTCTTTATTAGTTCTTTGAAGTTCCTGAAGTGTAATAAGAAGACTTCAGAAGCATATCCTAGTTTTTGCTTCATGTGGAAAGTGAATAGCTTGTGATTTATCTTTTTTTTTTTTACGTTGGAGTTTCCAGTTACGGACAAAAGTGCACATCAAGGCAGGACCTTAGTTAAGATCTAGAGATTATTATGGAAAAGAAAAAGAAGAAACAAGGAAAGTATTTACGAATTTAGAGGACGGGATATGCCATGAGTTAGAAGGGGCAGTGGGATGGGCCAGTGCACTACCACCCTCCCCCTCAGCCTCACAGTATGAAAAGGCACATGACAGTAATATCCTCGCCAGTTTGTGCTGCACAGTCATAGTCAGTGCTCATGTCAACATTAACATGAGCATCTGCTGCAGCATTTTCCTGTATTCATAGCACTTTTGAATGTCATATATAGTCCACAACTGCAGTGATTTAACGACTTAGTTACAGAACTTAATGACGCCCGTACAATACCTCAACCCCGGATTCGCATTCAGTATGAAACAATGATCCCCACAGAGAGATTTTCAAGGAAATACTCCGACCGCTGACAAAACAGCTAAGTCTGCAAGCAATAGTTCAAGATATTTCTGAACCCAGAAAACATCTTGTTTCAAAATCCATCCACAACACAACGAAGCGCTTCCACACTTCATACAATCATGGGAAACATCCCATAATCCCTCTCCAAGCCGACAGGTACCCAGTAAATACGAGGCAAATGAACAAGAATTGTTTAGAAATATAATAATTTAAGTACACAACTACAGAGGATAGTGCTTCCCAAACAATAATTTGAGCTTCATATTTGTATTAAACATGAGAAATATTCCTCTGCAGGTTTTGACGCCAATATAACATAATGAAATGTTTATATACTTGAAATTATCCTGATAAGCATCTCAAACCGCTTCCTCATGCCGACATACAGCAAAAAAATACAAAGCAAATTATCAGAGAATCTTCTGAAAGAATTACCGATTGAATACCTAATTACTGGCCTTACTGATCCCAAAACAATATTTCAACCTTAGATTCGTTTTCAGTGTAAAACAAAACTCCCCGTATACTTGAATACTGTGCTTATACTTGGCGGCAAACACTGTCCTCTTGACTATTTTCATAATGTGGTGTTGGGATGGTGTCTACTCACAGTTCCCTCTCAGATACAAATTACTGCATCTTGCATCTTGTTGAATCATTCTCATATCGAGGCCTTTTCATACTGTGTCTCGCCCTCATTATGTTACATTTACTCGGATTGATATTCAAATCACTTTTGGATCTTGCCTCGGTCCCATTGTAGGATGTTGCAATCCTCGTCGATTTTCAACTCCCTCATGAATTCAGCATCATCAGGAAACAGATATAGGTAAGAGTCCAACCCTTCTGGCAAGTCATTAACATAGATTAAAAAAGATAATGGTCCCAGAATAGACCCCTATGGCACACCACTGATGAACACAACCTAGTTGGAAAGGGTTTCTTGACTTACGTCTTCTGTTTCCTTCTCTTAAGATAATCCATCTGTCGATGTAGTCTCTCTCTTCCTCCAGCTTCTTTATCATCCACTATGTGGCAGTGTCAAATTTCTATAGCATTCCAGACACATAGAATCGATCCAGCTCTTTTGTTTTCAGCAGAACTCAACTTCCCGTACAAATGAAAGAGGTTCGTTACCCCATTCCCTGCATCCATGTTGTCTCTGACTGAAAGTAGTTTACCTTCCACAGGAAGTCATCTGATTGCTTCCTGATGATCTTTTCCAGTACCTTCCAGACCACACTTGTATATATATATATATGTGTGTGTGTGAGTGTGTGTGTGTGTGTGTGTGTGTGTGTGTGTGTGTGTATCTATCAGTGTGTCTTTCTCTGTGTCTGAATGTATGTACAAATATATTCTATCTGTTAAAAGATTCAGAGGTGTGTTTTGGTAGTGTTTTTAACCTGTCCTGCTGCTCTGTGATACACAGTACGAGGCAAATTGTTTGTAACTTTCAATCCTATCAAAACTTTTTCGTTGTTTTTATATTTCATTATTTCTTTTTAGCTTCAGATAGAAACAGCAGCTTTAAATGTCGAACTTACTATGGTGGACGCGAGAGAGAGAGAGAGAGAGAGAGAGAGAGAGAGAGAGAGAGAGAGAGAGAGAGAGAGAGAGAGAGAGAGAGAGAGAGAGAGAGAGGAGTGACAAAAATTGGTGAAAGAAACAAAGTAACGAAGAATCATCCATCGAGAGGGACATGAAAACCGAAATTCTACCTCGCAAAAAATATTCCGTTGGCAGAACTGGACGAAGTGATGTGAGTTCGACGGTGTGTTGTGTGTGTGTGTGTGTGTGTGTGTGTGTGTGTGTGTGTATGTGTGTGTGTGTGGGGGGGGGCTCTACAGGTCACAGAGACCCTTGTCGTGCCTGATACCCTCTATGCGGTCCCATCGGCCTTTGTAGTGTGGTGCCTCTCTACACAGTCTCAAGGACTCTTGCTCTATGTGGTGCTCCTCCACACGGTCTCGAGGACTCTTGTAGCACGTGGAACCCCTATACACCCTTGCCGTATGTGGCCACATTAGCTTCCCTCGTGAGCCACACGTTTTGTCTTACACAGTCTTGGTGACAAATGTTAAATGATTCTTATCCATGATGATTGCGTGGAAGACTCGTTACATGTTTCCTCGATCGTTGCCGTCCTGTGGCTGTTCCAGGTAATTTTCTATATACAAGAAAATTTAGAAAACCTAAGATGTATAGATAAACTTCCTTAGTTTAGTACCTTTAGGTACTTGGACTCATCCAGAGTTGGACAGTTTTCAATCTCCTTAATCCAAACTTTCGGTCCTTTTTCACTGGCTCTAACACTCAACCTGATTCAGATCTTCCCTTCGCACGTGAAGGGATTTAAACTTTATTGGTGTTGTTGTACTTGCACTTCAGAGACTCTTAAGTTTTAAGAATAGAATTGGAAGTGAGCGCGACTCAGATAACTTGAATTGTTTGCATCATTGTTGTATGGGATCAGAATGCTCATATATTCAGCGTCCATGTAGATCGTAAAACATTGTCCATTGCTTTCATGTTATCATTATGAAAAGCCTAACGCTGTCATAGGACGAGGTGATTTGTAATCAAGAACTAACAGGATGACAAGTCGAGGAGGAACTGCCGCCCCTCACACCTGAAGGTCCTCTTCAACGCTAGGTGGAGTTGTAGCACTGTTGTAGCGTCATCCATGGCACCTGAAGGTTCCCTCACAAGTTGGTCGTGATCTGACAGGAGTCATGTTAACCTTTTATTTAAACCCAGTTTCCTTCTCTGACTTTTCTTCCTCGTACATCCAGTTTATCGATTCGTTTCCTGCACCTTCCTCTGTTTGTGGTTCTTTTTGCTCCTCCATCATGCAGGTATCACTCTTCCTCCTGCCACACCCACTCTTCCCACATCTCTCCCTCTACCCCAGAAACCCACAAAACTATCAATTCTTCTCAGCATCTTGCAGTGTCCTACGACTCGTCCGTTGTCTTCAACCCCAAGCACCTTACCAACCTGCCACAGCTCTGTTCAACCCCTCTTTACCCACCTCCAACTTGGTCAACCCCAGTATATCTCACCAGCCTCCCTAGTCTGTTCAATACCCAGTCCTCGTGCTGACTGAAACAGTTTCGTCTTAGGTTAAGCGTTTTCGCAGAGTTCATAATTTTTCTTCTCAACGCGAGTGAATGGCGGGAAAAGCTTTAAGTTTTCCCTTGAGCTTATTCTTAAATCTTAACATGGAGGAATTTTCTTGTGGTTCCTGAGTAATTTGGGCTTTAGGCCTATTGACTACCAGGGTCATTAAGGTCGTCAAGATCGCTTTATAACCACCAACCAAAACGTCTTTCACATCTTCTCAGTTATCAAAACGCTGCTTACTCTGTAATGTAGTTCATGACAGGTGATTTCTCTCTAATATGAATGGCTTTTGACATCGAAAGGACGAGAAGGTTGTGCGAGATACTGTAGCCACAAACTGCAAAGCGATTGATGAAGACAAGGATATCAGTCTGATGATATACTACAAGAATCGGAAAACATGTACGCTCCTAAAGAACAATAATATTGCATGGTAGATCGCTCTGGAACTTTGGATCGTACCGATGTGGTATATGAGTACCGATGCAATATTAGGGACTGTCAGCTCCACCACACAAACTTCATTAAACTTACAACCTGTACCCTGAGTCGCCGCCTCTCGCATGTTTACCAAATGGCGTCCTAGCTTCATCTCTTCGATGTATGTCAACTGACTTATATTCTCTCTTGTGTCTCCCCTGATAATGTGATTATTACACGAAAGTGCACTTGGGAACTTATCGTGTTTCATTTTTCCCGTTGACTCATAGGAACATTATATATATATATATATATATATATATATATATATATATATATATATATATATATATATATATATATATATATATATATATATATATATATATATATATATATATATATATATATATATATATATATATATATATATATGTATATATATATTGTTATTCCATGTGTGGCGGGGTGGCGATGGGAACAAATAAAGGCAGACAGTATGAATTATGTACATGTGAATTATGTACATGTGTATATATGTATATGTCTGTGTGTGTATATAAATGTGTACATTGAGATGTATAGGTATGTATAATTGCGTGTGTGGACGTGTATGTATATACATGTGTATGTGGGTGGGTTGGGCCATTCTTTCGTCTGTTTCCTTGTGCCACCTCGCTAAGGCGGGAGACAGCGACAAAGCAAAATAAATAAATAAATATATATATATATATATAATATATATATATATATATATATATATATATATATATATATATATATATATATATATATATATATGTGTGTGTGTGTGTGTGTGTGTGTGTGTGTGTGCGTATACCCGAATTCATCGTAAAACTCGTCGGAAGCCAAGTGTGCTTGTATTGGCTGCATATATCAAGCCATCCATGTTTTGCGTCTGTTTCTTAAGGGTTTTAATGAAGCAATTAGAGAAGGATCAGTTCTCTCTCTCTCTCTCTCTCTCTCTCTCTCTCTCTCTCTCTCTCTCTCTCTCTCTCTCTCTCTCTCTCTCTCTCTCTCTCTCTCTCTCTCTCTCTCTCTCTCTCTCTCTCTCTCTCTCTCTCGTTTAACTCTTCTTCGTCACCTTATCTTTTCTCTCTCTTTTTCTTTACTAGTCTTTCTTTCTACCGTTTTTCTTCCCCCTCTGCCCCTATCTTTTCTGGCCTTTATTTCCATTCCATTTTCTAATCTACCTCTCTCGTCCTCTCTATTCGTCCCCAGTCCATCTCTCCCCCTCCCTTCTTCTCATTTTTTTCTGTCCCGTTCCTACTCTTTTCCCCTTCTACTTCTTTTTCAATTGTTTGTCAAAAGGAAAAATATCTCGGAAAAAATGTTATCCTCATTTTTCTTCTTCCTAATTCCTAACGGCTGCCACCTCTCCAGCGAACAACATTTTTTCATAGATATTTCAGAAGTTCCCAGTATGTCTTTTGTGTTTGTGTTAGCTTCGTTGTGTTTATGGTCTGTATCCAACATCTATAAAAATAAAAGAAATTCTGCGCTGAACGATGAATCCTCCGAAGAAATGATAAAGAAATATGTTTGTAATTCAGTTCAACCTTGGTGGAATATATACACAGGTGGATCTGATTCTTTTAAACATAAAGAAAGGATTAGTATGTTGACCAACTGAAGTTCTGTGACTGAGTAATGTTTCTCGTCGTGCCTAAAGTCTCATTGGTCAACTAACCTTCCGCTGATATCATCTGTTAGCAACAAAGACGCGTTGCTATCCATGATTCGTGTGGACAGTTATAGCACGACATTCTAAACAGTCTACATGAGTAGTCTGGTGTCTCTTAATCTGCTATCTAGGGCAAGCGGGTTCACGGTCAGTCATTCACAGGCAAGCGTCAGGTGGCATAATAACATCCATTGCTGATTGGTGGTACTTTTGTACCAATCTGAGCAAAAACTTCATTTTAATAATAATGTTCCCTGAGACTGTGTCTGTGGCCTTTATCATCAGCCGTGACTGCAGCGCTGGTAGTGGCCCTCTCACTCAACTGTAGGGTCAAACGAATTCATATTTAGCTGCCAGTGGAACCAGTGATGGTACAAATACCATCGTAGCTTACTGTTTTGTTTCCTTGGTGAGTTTTGACGAACTCTACATCTTGTAACATCAAAATTCTTTTCCTGCTGCAAAACCCTGTATTTTCTGTGAAACTTTGTTTATTGATATAACTTTGCTTTCCCATATATCTATTTATGTGAGAATATGTGGGAAGGGTCACTACCTCTTATTTGCTCTCTGGTTACTAACCTGGATGTGAGGCTCATACAAAGGTCGACGTGAGAGCCAGTCTGTGTCAGAGGCGGAAGTTTAGGCCGCCTCTTTACCTTCACAACTTGGCAACCCAGCCACAGGGAAACGCAAACAAAAACTAAATGGAGGTTTCAGAACTTTGCTAACATTTCCATCCTGTCTTTTGAACGTGTGTTGTCCATTCCTGGAGTATGTCCTCTATCCCATTACTTACTTTCATCCATTATCCTTATAACTCCTTATAAAATGTAGATCACATATGTACATACATGGGTATGTTGAAGGAGTAGCAGTTCCAACAATGTTATATGGTTGCGAGGCATGGGCTATAGATAGGGTTGTACGAAGGAGGGTGGATGTGTTGGAAATGAAATGTTTGAGGACAATATGTGGTGTGAGGTGTTTTGATCAAGTAAGTAATATAAGGGTGAGAGAAGTGGGTGGAAATAAAAAGAATGTGGTTGAGAGAGTAGAAGAGGGTGTGTTGAAATGGTTTGGACATATGGAGAGAATGAGTGAGAAAAGGTTGACCAAGAGGATATATGTGTCAGAGGTGGAGGGAACAAGGTGAAGCGGAAGACCAAATTGGAGGTGGAAGGATGGAGTGAAAAAGATTTTGAGCGATCGCGGCCTTAACATCCAGGAGGGAGAGAAGCGTGCAAGGAGTAGAATGAAATGGAAAGATGTTGGATACAGGGGTCGACGTGCTGTCAATGGACTGAACTAGATCATGTGAAACGTCTGGGGTAAACCATGGAAAAGTCTGTGGGACCTGGATGTGGATAGGGAGTTGTGGTTTCGGTGCATTACATATGACAGCTAGAGATTGAGTGTGAACGTATGTAAACTTTTTTGTCTATTTTCCTGGGGCTACCTGTTGAAGCAGGGGTAGCGATGCTGTATCCTGTGGGGCGGGATGGCGCCAGGAATGGATGAAGGCAAGCAAGTATAAATATGTACATGTGTATAAATGAATAACGTCAGTCTATGTGTATGTATATGTGTATATGTTGATATATAAGTATGCATGTATATGTGCGTAAATGGGCGTCTATGTATATACATGTGTATATGAGTTTGTTTCCTAGCGCTACGTCGCTGACGCGGGAAACAGCGATCAAGTATAATGATAATTGGGGAAATAGATAAATTTTTTACAAACACACACACACACACACACACACACACACACATATATATATATATATATATATATATATATATATATATATATATATATATATATATATATATATATATATATATATATATGTATATTTTTTTTTCTTTTATACTATTCGCCATTTCCCCACATCAGCGAGGTAGCGTCAAGAACAGAGGACTGGGCCCCCGAGGGAATATCCTCACCTGGCCCCCTTCTCTGTTCCTTCTTTTGGAAAAAAAAAAAAATGAGAGGGGAGGATTTCCAGCCCCCCGCCCCCTTCCCTTTTAGTCGTCTTCTACGACACGCAGGGAATACGTGGGAAGTATTCTTTCTCCCCTATCCCCAGGGATATATATATATATATATATATATATATATATATATATATATATATATATATATATATATATATATATATATATATATATATATATATATATGATAGAGTTGATAGAGATGCTCTGTGGAAGGTATTAAGAATATATGGTGTGGGAGGCAAGTTGTTAGAAGTAGTGAAAAGTTTTTATCGAGGATGTAAGGCATGTGTACGTGTAGGAAGAGAGGAAAGTGATTGGTTCTCAGTGAATGTAGGTTTGCGGCAGGGGTGTGTGATGTCTCCATGGTTGTTTAATTTGTTTATGGATGGGGTTGTTAGGGAGGTAAATGCAAGAGTCCTGGAAAGAGGGGCAAGTATGAAGTCTGTTGGGGATGAGAGAGCTTGGGAAGTGAGTCAGTTGTTGTTCGCTGATGATACAGCGCTGGTGGCTGATTCATGTGAGAAACTGCAGAAGCTGGTGACTGAGTTTGGTAAAGTGTGTGGAAGAAGAAAGTTAAGAGTAAATGTTAATAAGAGCAAGGTTATTAGGTACAGTAGGGTTGAGGGTCAAGTCAATTGGGAGGTGAGTTTGAATGGAGAAAAACTGGAGGATGTGAAGTGTTTTAGATATCTGGGAGTGGATCTGTCAGCGGATGGAACCATGGAAGCGGAAGTGGATCATAGGGTGGGGGAGGGGGCGAAAATTTTGGGAGCCTTGAAAAATGTGTGGAAGTCGAGAACATTATCTCGGAAAGCAAAAATGGGTATGTTTGAAGGAATAGTGGTTCCAACAATGTTGTATGGTTGCGAGGCGTGGGCTATGGATAGAGTTGTGCGCAGGAGGATGGATGTGCTGGAAATGAGATGTTTGAGGACAATGTGTGGTGTGAGGTGGTTTGATCGAGTAAGTAACGTAAGGGTAAGAGAGATGTGTGGAAATAAAAAGAGCGTGATTGAGAGAGCAGAAGAGGGTGTTTTGAAATGGTTTGGGCACATGGAGAGAATGAGTGAGGAAAGATTGACCAAGAGGATATATGTGTCGGAGGTGGAGGGAACGAGGAGAAGAGGGAGACCAAATTGGAGGTGGAAAGATGGAGTGAAAAAGATTTTGTGTGATCGGGGCCTGAACATGCAGGAGGGTGAAAGGAGGGCAAGGAATAGAGTGAATTGGAGCGATGTGGTATACAGGGGTTGACGTGCTGTCAGTGGAGTGAATCAAGGCATGTGAAGCGTCTGGGGTAAACATGGAAAGCTGTGTAGGTATGTATATTTGCGTGTGTGGACGTGTGTATGTACATGTGTATGGGGGGGGGTTGGGCCATTTCTTTCGTCTGTTTCCTTGCGCTACCTCGCAAACGCGGGAGACAGCGACAAGGTATAAAAAAAAAAAAAAAAAAAAAAAAAATATATATATATATACACATAACCACAAGAGAGAAGTTTATTTCAGATTTATTATGCCCTAAATTGATTACCTGCAAGAGCAAATGATCTCATGTATGACTTACCCAGTGTTGCCTCAGTGCACATATTTCCGCCATAATGTCCCCATATAAAAGCTACATTGGATCTGGCGTTACATCACTTTCTTTTCATCTTAACATTTTCACACTCTCATGGCTGGCTCCGTCTTGAGAAGCTCACACAATCCAATTTTGATCCTTTAGATTAATTCTGTCCGAAATTTCTCTTTACTTTCCTGGTAAATCTTGTGTAGTGTCTCAAAGATTAGTTGTCATACTACGTTAGAGTGTTACACCTCGCGTCGCCTCACTCCCAAGTGCAGGTAATAACTTTACTCGTGAACCTTCACAGGCGTCCTCAAGGAGCAAGGACCTTCACAATGTCTGATAACAACCAGGAGGATCTCCGAGGATCACTCGTCTGCAAGGAATAAAATCTAAGTATAGTGAAGTCCCTCTCACCATGATGGTGAAATGACGAGGGGCAGGTGTCTCTCCCCGGCACCAGGCACTTCATGTTCACATCTAATGAAGGGAAGACGAAGCTACAGACAGTGCTGATCTGCGCAGAGAAACTTGTTCATTCTGAGGAAATCCTCATCTCTCGCTCCAGACCCGAGACCTCATCTGTGTTTTTACTGGGGAACAGTTGCTTTCCTTTGCGTATGCGAAGTCTTTATCTATTCGTTTATTATCTTCTGTCTACCTACTTCCAGCTTTTCTTTTCTCTCATTTTTCTAATACTTTCTTTAAGATATTAGAATGATATACACATCTTCTGACCCCATCAGTTTGTTCATATAACCAAAGGTTTACACTCAAGTGCAACACAACGGATTTTGTAGTTTGCTCAGTATCTCAGGAAGGACAGTCAAGGTTAGGCCTTACTAGGGAAATCTTATTAGTAATACAGGTCATACGAGGTGGACATTTTTTGGTCATTTTCAGGGATGTATACTTAATATGCACTCAAAGCTGGTAGGCTAAACCATTATATGACCAGGATGAATCTATTTTCCTCAGTGAAGTCCTGGCTAACATACACAAGTGTACAAGCATATTGATAAAGCGAACGTGTCAGAATTTTTATTACTATCAGATATCCTTAATTCTTTTCTTGACTAAAATGTCAAAAATAGACGTAGTTTTGTACACTTGACAACACACACGAAATAGCGTAATTCCTTTCAACTTCCGGTCTGGGTTATGCTTCAATGTTAGTTTATAGAGTTTTGATTTGATGTTATACACCTGGCGTATGTTCCTTAACACGAGCAGGTCACTATCCTCAAGCGTCTCACACTTTACTTACACTGTGCCTGCTGACCCTACCCTGCTGACCCTACCCTGCTGACCCTACCCTGCTGACCCTACCCTGCTGACCCTACCCTGCGCCTTGACTGTTATGCATTTCGATATCATTTTACTGCACCTTGATGGTTCTAAAACTGGGTGACTGTGTTGCGTTCAGTAACTTATGTTACACCGAGATAGATAGATAGGGAGAGAGAGAGAGAGAGAGAGAGAGAGAGAGAGAGAGAGAGAGAGAGAGAGAGAGAGAGAGAGAGAGAGAGAGAGAGAGAGAGAGAGAGAGAGAGAGAGAGAGAGAGAGAGAGAGAGATTCTGAGGCAGACGCGGGCAAAGAAAAGACTAAAATGATTCCATCGGCTGTCGATTTCAAGGGATGTGGAAGGCGAGTGTTGTATGTGTGTGTGTCTGTGTGTGGTGTGTGTCTGTGTGTGGCCGTAAGCCACTCGGGTTAAAAGGGTTCACAATCTAGACAGAAAGACATTTGATGGTGACCAGGAAATATAAGAAATAAATCATCAGCTGAAGTGTTTTGTATAAATGTAAAGTACTATTATAAGTAGAAATAAATGAATAATTCTCGTAAAATAGAATTGAAAACATAAATTCAGAGAGGGAAGGTCAGGAAAAAGTAATTGTGGAAGGCGAAAAGAAATACGGAGAGCGGCCGAGTGGTGGGGCTTGGGTGTTGTCTGGCCAAACTGGAGGGTTACGACCCAGGAAGGGAGGAGTTGTGGGGCAGGGGGTTAGAGAGTGTTGGAGCAGGACATGGCAGGGTGCTGGGGTGGGGGTCGTGTGGAGGAGGCTGAGACAGGGTAGGGAAGGAGTTGCAGTATGAGAGAAAGGGATTACAAAGGAAACGAGAAGTTGAATTAAATGAAGGACAAATTTAGAGGAGGTGAGGGAGAGAGTTGGAGAGTTGAGAGGGAGGTGGTGGAGGCAAGGAAGGGAGTTTAGGGAGGTGCAGAAGGGAGTTGGAGGAGGTGGGTGGGGAAGGTTGAGAATCCAGCGCTGGTTCAGTCACCAACACTCACCCAGGTCACTAGCGGCTCACTGGTGGCCGGATCATACTCCCCCCCTCCACACACACACACACACACTCCCCCATGCATCTCTCTCTCACCCTCTCTCCTTTTCTATTTCTCCTCTCTTTCTATCTCCTGTGTTCTGTTTCTTTACCCACTGACTTGCGGGATCCTCTGTACCACCACTTCCCACACCGGTACACCACCTGTTACCGCAGTCGGCACCTCACTTTGTCTCTCTCATCCCCCACCACCACCATCACCACCACCACCAGCGAAGCACTACCCCCGGCTCCCTTCATCACCACCAGCGCGTTGCCATACCTCTCCCTCAGCTCACACATCACGCCGCCAGCTGCGCAACACATCACAGTTCCCAGACACATACCACAATCATATCGCCGGCCGACCTTACAATTTATCCTGGACAACCCAACGCCAAGTATACGATGTGTGAAGCCCAGTGGTATTTATTGCGACGAAGGAGACGCTCTGGTATCATGTGCTCTGAACACCTCCCTGATAAAGGCTCGTGCCTTTCAGCAATGACGTGGAAGAAAAAGTTTACATGGAATTTCAGGAGAGAGAGAAGTGTTAGTGAGGGAACATCTTCCAGAGGAAATGGTGTAAAGGTGGCGAGAAAACCTGGTAGTGTTAACACTGACGAGGTGGGAAACATCAGCGGTGTTTGATCATAGTTTGTAGTAATGTGGATGTTGGCTGAACCTGAGACACATCTAGATGTACTCCACTCCTTGAACCCTCTGAACACGACAGCAAGACCTTTGAACATGACGGTACGACCCTTGAACATGACGGTACGACCCTTGAACATGACGGCACGACCCTTGAACATGACGGTACGACCCTTGAGTATTACGGTACGACCCTTGAGTATTACGGTACGACCCTTGAGTACGATAGTTCTCCGTCTGGATATTTATGTTTTCACTTCTATTTTACGAGAATTATTCATTTATTTCTACATATGATTATACTTTACATTTACACAAAATACTTCAGTTGGTGATTCATTTCTTACATTTCCTGGTCACCATCAAATGTCTTTTTGTCTAAATTGTGAAGCCTTTTAAACCCGAGTTGCTTACGGCCACACACAGACACACACACACACACATACAACACTCGCCTTCCACATCCCTTGAAATCGACAGCCGATGGCACCATTTTAGTCTTCTCTTTGCCCGTGTCTGCCTCAGACTCTCTCTCTCTCTCTCTCTCTCTCTCTCTCTCTCTCTCTCTCTCTCTCTCTCTCTCTCTCTCTCTCTCTCTCTCTCTCGATTATGATATAGCTTTCCGTCACTCTTTTTCGTCCCTGTCCTTTCCTGTTCACTGGCAGTCACTACCAAGAGGGAAGCTTCCCGCTCTCATACAAGCCTCACCCTCAACCAGTCATACAAGTAACAACCTTGACGTATAACATTTTAGGAAGATTTATGTACTTGTTGAATTATCGTATAATGCAATAATACGAGTGGGTATGTGATCCTCCCGCACACATGTCAGTAAACACTAACTTATCTAGCCGGTCTGGTAAGCGGAGTGATGAAGAGCTACACTTCAACAGACATGTTTTGCTGAACACTGGCATATGTCAGCGCAGTGATGGTCCCGCTGCAGACTGGGCTTACCTCCGTCTGTTAGTTCCTTCAGCACGATGGTACGACCCTTGCACAACGGTACGACCCTTGCACAACGGTACGACCCTTGCACAACGGTACGACCCTTGCACAACGGTACGACCCTTGCACGACGGTACGACCCTTGCACAACGGTACGACCCTTGCACAACGGTACGACCCTTGCACAACGGTACGACCCTTGCACGACGGTACGACCCTTGCACGACGGTACGACCCTTGCACGACGGTACGACCCTTGCACAACAGGACGATCCTTGCACGACGCTACGACAGTATATTCTTTGAGCACAACAGTACGATCGCTGTTCACGATAGTAAGCTCGTTTAGTACAAGAAGGGGCTTGCTAAGCACTACAGTATGCTTCTTGAGTTGGATAATACGCTCCCTTAGCACAACGGTACGCTCCTTGAGGACAACGGTACGCTCCTTGAGGACAACGATACGCTCCTTGAGGACAACGGTACGCTCCTTGAGGACAACGGTACGCTCCTTGAGCATTATGGTACGGTCGTCGAGCAAGACGGTACGATACGAGACTATAGGTGATTCTCACTGATGCAGTCGTTAACAAAGCAGTTCTTTCAGGAAGGTATTCATCAGACTATCTCATGGTGATGCTGAGATACGGCTGAGGTAAAGTAACTTACTTGATTGTACTCACTCATACTTGCCACAGCTCTCCTCTGCAGCAATGACTGCCATTCAACCCTTTTCTGTCTTCGGTGTTCACACAAAAGAGCACCTTACCAGGTCTTCATCATCTAGTTTGGATTATAAGGTGTGAGTATCGCTGTGAAGGAGTGCTGGTTTCTCACCATGGGAGGGTATACGAGCGCAATATTCACATCAGTTTAAAAGAATACCTTCGCACCTATCACTGAGCACGTCTGACGAGGGATGAAACGTGGGACTCACCACGGGAATACCCATGGTTAAGAATAACTGAGAGAGAGAGAGAGAGAGAGAGAGAGAGAGAGAGAGAGAGAGAGAGAGAGAGAGAGAGAGAGAGAGAGAGAGAGAGAGAGAGAGAGAGAGAGAGAGAGAGAGAGAGAGAGAGAGAGAGAGAGAGAGACTCTATCGGTGAGTACATAAAACTTATCACAATACCGAGAAACGTGAAACAAACAGACATGGAAAGGCCAGCAAAAACACGAGAAGAATTTCAGCGGACAAGGGAAAGCAACAGTTTCTGTAGCTGAAAACTTAGACAAAAAGTATGATAACAAACCTTCCTACAGAAGATACAAATTTAAGGAAATAGAGACAGGAAATACAAGAACGAGAACTCAAAACTGCTTGAAAGTCAGGCGACTGTGTGCCTCTCACCAACATCCCGCCTCCCTCACAACTTTTCCCGCCACATTCCACACAAGTTTTCGTCTGTTTAAGGTTCTCTTCTTACGTGATTATGGTGATGCCTGTTTACCACCTGCGCGTCGCAGTGCTTTAAGGATCTTTCAGGTTTTCCTTTTGTGCGATACTTACATTTCTAAATGAACTTATAGTACTTGTTACAACAGTGGGTCCACGACGTGTCTACTTCCCCATCATTCAACGTTCCACTTGGTTTGGCATTAGCCATCTTTCTTCATGTACTGGCTGGAGTTGGAGGCGCCGGTCAGCTGAGGACACTAGGCTGGGGTTGGATGCGTTGATCAGCTGAAGGCACAGGCTGGGCTTGGAGGCGCTGGTTAGCTGACAGCACCAAGCAGCTGGTAACATTGTTATGCTGTTTGGCACCAAAAATATTGGAACAGATTCTTAAAACTCCAAACTTACGCCGGTGTAAGTGAAAGGCGTATTCACTGCAGTCTTTGATAACGGATCTGTACATGTCGCGCAAGGCAGCGCCAGGAAAAGTCGAAGAAAGACTGCATTTGCTCACATCCATTCTTTAGCTGTCATGTGTAATACAACAAAACCACAGCTCCTTATCCACCACCAGGTCCTACAGACCTTCACATGGTTTACCCCGGCCACTTCACATACCCTGGTTAAGTCCATTGACGGCATGTCGACCCCTGTATACCACATCGTTCCAGTACACTCTATCTTGTGCATGTCTTTCATCCTCCTGCATGTTTTGGTACCGATCACTCAAATTTTTTTCACTCCATCCTTTTAACTCCAATTTGGTCTATCCATTCTCCTTGTTTGCTGTACTTTTGCCTCATTTATCTTCTTTGTAAACTTCTCACTCCTTCTCTCTATATGTCCAAACAATTTCAGCACAATCTCTTCAGTTCTCTACTACACCTAAAATTTCACATCCAAAAGTCTATTTTACGCGCCTGTCAAATATTGCGAAATTGAGTAATGCCCACCGACCATATTCCCTGCTCACATACGTATACTTGCGTATGTCCGTCATTATAAACTACGTATTCTCAATCACCAGCCCTTTTCTCCCGCATACAATTCCGCAAGCTGTTCATCATTTCCAGTCATGACACTGATTGCCTCATACCTTCAGCTAACACATGCCATACCTTAGCATTTGAAAATTTCACCAGTGATAGATAGAACGATGTAGCAGTATACTGAGGTCGACGTGGTTTGGGGGTGGCTGAACCAGGGTATGTGAAGCGTCCAAACCAAATCTTGTATATGTTTGTGGATAGGGAGTTGTGGTTTCAGTTCATTACACATGGCAGCTAGAGAATGGATGTGAGCGAATATGTATATATATATATATATATATATATATATATATATATATATATATATATATATATATATATATATATATATATATATATATATATATATATATATATATATATATATATATATATATATATATATATTCCTTGATTTTGCATGGGAACAAAAATCTGAAAAGTGTTCGTATAGCCTGTGGACAAGTCTGCCCATCAACACGGCAACGGAAGGAAAGCCATTATGAGAGACGAAACACACAGGTAGGGGCAATGTCGCGTTCCCTCATAACTCATACAAAGGGAAGCATCCTCATTAATGCTTCATACCTCTGTTTTGTGAGGAACATTTTCCAGGAAACTTTTATAGCAAGTTCGAAATGATATTAACATGCCAGCTATAGCTTAAAGGTAACAGAATGAAGCAGAGCTGGGATACTTCTCTCTGCTTGTAAATCTGTTTGCTCTCTCTCTCTCTCTCTCTCTCTCTCTCTCTCTCTCTCTCTCTCTCTCTCTCTCTCTCTCTCTCTCTCTCTCCTCTCTCTCTCTCTCTGTAATCATTACAAGTTAATGTATACCGAAAAACGTCATTACCTTCTTGTAGTTTATGATCATGAGTCTTATTGCTGCACTACATACACCTACGGAGAGACCTGGTATACATCTTTGGATTAAGGACAGCAAAAGATTGAAAAGGAAATATATTGAGCGGCCATTGTAGAATAGTTATCAGTTACGTAATGTACTTCAACAGTTGAGAGTTCATGAGTCGAGTGAAATAAGGCAAAGCAGCAACATACATGGCCGTTCTCTTCTTCTCAATAAATATGTTAAAAAAAAAAAAGAAATTTGTCTGAAACGCAATGAATACCAAATGCTGCTCTATCCTGTAACTCGGTCTCTCCAAGAAACGTGAAACGTGGTGAGGATGGGTGCCTGTGGGCTCTGAGACTCCTTCCCTCCCTCCTTCCCTCTCGTGCTGTCACTGGGCTAAACCGGAGTGGCGATCGTGGCGGACGACCATCATCGTGCATATCTGTCGTTCGGGAAGGAAAACCAATATGAAAAAAAGGACAGCCCTCCGTGACACTCGTACGGAGGAGCGAGATAATATCGTTCCTTTTAAGAAGTCTCACTTGTCACTGAGCGAAGGTTGGGGAATAAGTTAGTATTGGAATAGCTTTTTTTTGGCATTCTAGTGGGCGAGTAAAGATTTCCAATAGATATGCATCAGACGAGTGTATTCCCTGGCAAAGCCCAGAAAATTTTCCTTATTTTTTTCATGTGGTTGTCACTCTCTCTCTCTCTCTCTCTCTCTCTCTCTCTCTCTCTCTCTCTCTCTCTCTCTCTCTCTCTCTCTCTCTCTCTCTCTCTCTCTCTCTCTCTCTCTCTCTCTCTCTCTCTCTCTCTCGGAGGTAGTAGCTGTAGTAATGCAGTGAGCAGCTACGTAATGGATGTAGCGTTCCCCTCCAGGCCCAGGTTGATTTTTATTTCGTTCCGCCGCACACAACCGTGAGCCGCTGGAACCTACATCACAAATTCAAGCTTTCCCCTCATCTCTCACACAACACCCAGCTTGACAACACGTAATTCACACGATTCTTTATCCAAATCCACAAACTTCCTTCCCAAAGACAGGAAGAGAAGGAGCCAAGCGAGGGCTTCCTGTCAGGGCGCGGGCTGGAATGTCTGAAAGTTCGTGCTTGTCATTAGGGTGAAAAGAAGAGAGAGGTAGGAAGGGAGAGGTAGGGAGAAAGAGGTAGGATGGGAGCGGTAGGAAGAGAGAGTTAAGAAGGGAGAGGTAAGAAGTTAGAAGTAAGATGGGAATGGTAGGAATAAGAGGTAAGAAGGGAGAGGCAGGAGATACGTTTGATGAGAGAAACCTGGGTATTCTGGCTCTGAATGAAACAAAGTCGCGGGAGAAGGGAGACGAATGGTCTAGGACTGTCAGATTGGTGAAGTCTGGGGTAAATAAAAGGACGAGGGTGAGAGGTGACAATTTTGATAGAAAACGAGAAGTGAGACTGTATTTATGGACCTGGACAAACTGTATGATAAGGTTGACAGATATGCCTTATAGGTGTTACAAATATATGGTGCGGGAGGAAAGCTACTAACTGTAGTAAAGTGTCTTTATCTGGGAAGTAAGACGAGTGTACGAGTAGGAGGGGAGGAAGGTGGGTGGTTCCAAGTGAAGGTGAGTTTGCGTCAAGAGTGTGTCATGTTATTGTAGCTGTTACAGCTATTGATGGACATGACAGGCTTCATTCCAACATAAAACCTCTTGTGACCAACATATAGACTGGTAAAACGCTCCCACCATCATATATTCAAACTGTGTTCTACAAAGAAACGCTGTGGAGTAGGTTGATCGCAAGTTTCTTTGAAAAAATAATTCTTCTTTTTAAACCATGGATGTTTTCGGTGTCACACCAGACTGGCAAATCTGACCTGAGACAAGTTTCTGTTGAGTTGAACTCTGGTTGACGAGTTAGGTCAGGCGGGACCATGCGACCCCTGAGTGACCTGGGATAACCTCATCATCACCTTTTCTCTCCACCAATTGTGTATACAGACTGTTTCTGATGCAATTACTCATCATTTCCTATAAAGATGCAATATACGAAGGACAAGATGACAAAGAAATCAAGTTGAGGCTCAAAATGAAATGCGCAGGAAAATACTATAAAGGAATGTTCATTATTAGGTGGAGAGAAGATCACTAACACGGGATAAAGTGACATACCAAGACCACGGCGTGAGAGGAGCAGCCAATCGTGCAGAAGGTACACCTTCATCACATGCAAAACTAACCAATATTCTTGCCTGATGGCGACACCACCGCTCTCACCAATAGCTCAGCTCTCGGGGCTTCTTACCGACTTTGCTATTCACTGTGGACGACTCATTTCACGCCTCTAATTCACCGTGTTAGAGCCCGAGGTTGGCTGTTCTCTTTCTCATTACATGGAATGTCTTGCGTGAGACAGCGGCAGCAAGACACGAGGACTGGGGTGAGCGTGTTGTAAGGGATTCAGGAATATATATTGAATTAGTAGTAGCACGTTACACTCGTAATTGTAAAGGCTCAGTCTCCTCACTGGAGGCTGGGTGCTCTTGCCAAATAATAATTTTCCCGTTTGTTTATAATCTGGTGCGTTCCTTGCTGCTTGTCTCACCGTTTGTCTAATTACTTACCTCAATGTCCGTGGTTATGTTTGGAAATCAATCACTGTACTTTTGTACACCGATCTTCATCTACGTAGTCATATGTTCATCAGTGTATATTTCCTTCAGTCTTAGTTGCTTTCTCTATCTCTATATCTCTGTTTATTTCTTTATTTATCTATTTAGGCAACCATACAGTTATCCATCTGGTAATGCTTATCATTATCAGCTGGAATGAGTGGGTGTGTCTTGAATGTAAACAGTGTTTGATCCACTCGATAAAACATGTAGACTGATGTTTGCCTTTCATTTTAGACTTTTGCAGTGATCACTGATAGTGAGGAGGTATGAGGTATGTTGTGCTGAAGTACAGTAGATGATGTGAAGACAGGAAGTACACATAAGCTTAAGATACTCTGTACTGCAGCCTGATGGCATCACGTATGAATGACATTGACTGTATTTGAGTCTAAACATGCAATCATACGTTACCTGTAAGACAATGCATTTTATTGTAAAGATACGAAGTATACATAACCATGTAAGCATGTGTATCCCAGTCTGATGATAACAGGGTATACATAACCCTGCAAGATCACGTACTGCAGGATCCTTCGGATGTGTATCGGTACAACATGCAGCTATAACTCTTATTATATATTGAAAATCTCATAAAATTGCGAAAAGAAAAGACTTTTTAACTTGTATCAAAAGAAAGAGAAGAGTATGATATATGCAAGGCCGTTTATCATCACATAATTACAATATCATCACAATTTATAGTTTATTCTAAGATTAACAAATTGTAAATTTTCACTATTATTAGTTGTATCCTCGGTACTGAGGAAGCACTTCTTTATCTTATGTCTGAAACGATATAGTGAAGTTGTTTATGTGGGACGTGCGTGTCCTTACACGTCCTTCACCTGGACACACCGTATGCCACCCACTCCTCGCTGGCCGCGTCATTGTGCGGGTCATAACGTGGACGAACTGTGACCCGTACTTACCAGCAAAATGCATATACAGACTTATAACAATATATCAAGTTACATATATGTCAGAGGTGGAGGGAACGAGGAGAAGTGGGAGACCAAATTAGAGGTGGAAGGATGGAGTAAAAAAAAGATTTTGAGCAGTCGGGGCCTGAACATGCAGGAGAGTGAAAGGCGAACAAGGATAGAGTGAATTGGAACGATGTGGTATACCGGGGTCGACGTGCTGTCAATGGATTGAACCAGGGCATGTGAAGCGTCTGGGGTAAACCATGGAAAGTTTGTGGGGACTGGATGCGGAAAGGGAGCTGTGGTTTCGGTGCATTATACATGGCAGCTAGAGACTGAGTATGAATGAATGTGGCCTTTTTTGTCTTTTCCTAGCGCTACCTCGCGCGCGTGCGGGGGGGAGTGGGGTGTCATTTCGTGCGTGGCGGGGTGGCAACGGGAATGAATAAAGGCAGTAAGTATGAATTATGTGCATGTGTATATATGTATAAGTCTGCGCATGTATATATATGTATACGCTGAAATGTATAGGTATGTATATGTGCGTATGTGGATGTGTATGTATATTCATGTGCATGTGGGTGGGTTGGGCCATTCTTTCGTCTGTTTCCTTGCGCTACCTCGCTGACGCGGGAGACAGCGAGAAAGTATAATAAATACTTGACGTCTTCATTAAAAGAAAAACATTGCTTGTGTTTCATGAAGACGAACACTGCACCCTCTGCAAGAGTCAGCATCAGAGGGCAAGAAGATTTTAAGAGAAGACAGAAGGACTCTGGCTGACCCAGTGTACTTCACTTGGTATGTGTTGTTACTGCTGGTGATGGGGAGGGAAGGGCAGGAGGAGGAAGGGAGGGAGGCAGCAGGAGGGCATGGGAAGGAGGCAGAAGGATGGAAAGGAAGGAAGGAAAGGTTGGGGGGTGGGGGGAGGCAGACATAAAGTCTTGGTGGGTCGGGCGGCCCAGGGTCGTGGGTCGGGGTTGGGGGTCGGGGTGTGGGTGAAGGTGGGCGAGGCAGCAGCTGGACTATTAGCATTCATGAGATCTCCCACCCCCACCCACCCATCCCCCCCTCTCTACCCCCTACCCCCTCCCATAACAAGATCAACTCAGCCAGATCTTACTCTGTAACAGCTGCTGCACGCTCAAGCTTCACTCCTACAAGCTGAAATTGGCAGAGATACAAGCTGTATTCATAAGGTTAAAGCTGCCATCACACACACACACACACACACACACACACACACACACACACACACACACACACACACACACACTTCACACGCTAAACCTGACATGGACACAAACTGCACTCCAATCGTTAAAGCTAGGGCTGGCCTCTTTACGCTAAAACTGCTACTTCTGCTACTACTATTACCACACACACACACACACACACACACACACACACACACACACACAAGCTGCACTCTGGGCGCTAAAGTTGGTAGAGATATTACTGGAGGTCACTTGGGGAATATATTGTATATAAGAGTAAGCGACCCTCCTCGCACTCTAAACTTCCAGTGTTACCCTGAAGCTCAGACCTGAATTATATAGGAGCTTGATCTTGTATGCCAAGCTACGATCCCAGCTCAGGTGAGACGGGCAAGGGGTTTAATTTGAGTCCCACTGTAGCTCAACCTGATTGTTACTTTGCAGATGGTGCCGTTATAGTGATATACCAGAGGAATCTAATGCTACGTTATTGCATAAAGGACTGTAACCTTTGACCTAATCATAGACGATGTAAAACTTACTCACAGGCTGAGCGAACTGTTGAGAAAACAGCACTAGATTACTTATTCCAGTTACTACATGTATAAGAGATACATTTTCTGATAGTGAAAGATGGTAATACTTGCTCGTGTAAGATGCAGATATTATAGTGCAAGGTGTTGATAATTTCTGACAGTATAAGTGGTCATGATTTTAGCCATGGTGAGATGGTGATGATTAGTGACAGTGTGAGTTGGTGGTGATGATTCAATGTATGAATAAGTCTACCTCACTACAGTGGCAGATGACCAGACAGTAACCATGAGATCCTGTACGACCATCCTCACCTTGGGAGCTGCAGGATCCAGACTTCTGGCTTCACAGCTTCTGAGCACTTAACCTGTGATCATCAGTCATGTACAGCTGAGTACCTAACCTATGATCATCAGTCATGTACAGCTGAGCACTTAACCTGTGATCATCAGTCATGTACAGCTGAGTACCTAACCTATGATCATCAGTCATGTACAGCTGAGCACTTAACCTATGATCATCAGTCATGTACAGCTGAGCACCTAACCTATGATCATCAGTCATGTACAGCTGAGCACCTAACCTATGATCATCAGTCATGTACAGCTGAGCACCTAACCTATGATCATCAGTCATGTACAGCTGAGCACCTAACCTATGATCATCAGTCATGTACAGCTGAGCACTTAACCTATGATCATCAGTCATGTACAGCTGAGCACCTAACCTATGATCATCAGTCATGTACAGCTGAGCACCTAACCTATGATCATCAGTCATGTACAGCTGAGCACCTAACCTATGATCATCAGTCATGTACAGCTGAGCACCTAACCTATGATCATCAGTCATGTACAGCTGAGCACTTAACCTATGATCATCAGTCATGTACAGCTGAGCACCTAACCTATGATCATCAGTCATGTACAGCTGAGCACTTAACCTATGATCATCAGTCATGTACAGCTATATTCCTCATGTTCCAACATCTCTCACTTTACCTGTTCTAATTTTCATTCTTTCTAAAAGATTCTTTTCTTCTTCTTCTGCTACTTCCTTAATACCTTCTTTCTTATCTGCCCTCAGAGTTCTGCCCTCTACCTACCTATCTACATCAATAAAGCTTCTCATGCACAGATGATGGGATAATACATTTGGTCTCTCTCTCTCTCTCTCTCTCTCTCTCTCTCTCTCTCTCTCTCTCTCTCTCTCTCTCTCTCTCTCTCTCTCTCTCTCTCTCTCTCTCTCTCTCTCTCTCTCTCTCCTTGTAATGCTGGCTCGGCGCCTGGGTCCCGTGTGCTCCAACCGTGAAATGAGAGTTGTAAAATGGATGATCAATCCTTCCTAAGTCAACGTAATGGTAGGATGGGCTGTACTGCCTGGATGGTACTAATGACTGACTCTTGTACAGTGTTACATTAACATACACATCCACGGACAATATGAATCTATGATTTTATTTTTTATTTTGCTTTGTCGCTGTCTCCCGCGTTTGCGAGGTAGCGCAAGGAAACAGACGAAAGAAATGGCCCAACCCACCCCCATACACATGTATATACATACACGTCCACACACGCAAATATACATACCTACACAGCTTTCCATGGTTTACCCCAGACGCTTCACATGCCCTGATTCAATCCACTGACAGCACGTCAACACCGGTATACCACATCGATCCAATTCACTCTATTCCTTGCCCTCCTTTCACCCTCCTGCATGTTCAGGCCCCGATCACACAAAATCTTTTTCACTCCATCTTTCCACCTCCAATTTGGTCTCCCACTTCTCGTTCCCTCCACCTCCGACACATATATCCTCTTGGTCAATCTTTCCTCACTCATTCTCTCCATGTGCCCAAACCATTTCAAAACACCCTCTTCTGCTCTCTCAACCACGCTCTTTTTATTTCCACACATCTCTCTTACCCTTACGTTACTCACTCGATCAAACCACCTCACACCACACATTGTCCTCAAACATCTCATTTCCAGCACATCCATCCTCCTGCGCACAACTCTATCCATAGCCCACGCCTCGCAACCATACAAAATTGTTGGAACCACTATTCCTTTAAACATACTCATTTTTGCTTTCCGAGATAATGTTCTCGACTTCCACACATTCTTCAAAGCTCCCAGGATTTTCGCCCCTTCCCCCACCCTATGATCCACTTCCGCTTCCATGGTTCCATCCGCTGCCAGATCCACTCCCAGATATCTAAAACACTTTACTTCCTCCAGTTTTTCTCCATTCAAACTTACCTCCCAGTTGACTTGACCCTCAACCCTACTGTACCTAATAACCTTGCTCTTATTCACATTTACTCTTAACTTTCTTCTTTCACACACTTTACCAAAATCAGTCACTAGCTTCTGCAGTTTCTCACATGAATCAGCCACCAGCGCTGTATCATCAGCGAACAACAACTGACTCACTTCCCAAGCTCTCTCATCCACAACAGACCGCATACTTGCTCCTCCTTCCAAAACTCTTGCATTCACCTCCCTAACAACCCCATCCATAAACAAATTAAACAACCATGGAGACATCACACACCCCTGCCGCAAACCTACATTCACTGAGAACCAATCACTTTCCTCTCTTCCTACACGTACACATGCCTTACATCCTCGATAAAAACTTTTCACCGCTTCCAACAACTTTCCTCCCACACCATATATTCTTAATACCTTCCACAGAGCATCTCTATCAATTCTATCATATGCCTTCTCCAGATCCATAAATGCTACATACAAATCCATTTGCTTTTCTAAGTATTTCTCACATACATTCTTCAAAGCAAACACCTGATCCACACATCCTCTACCACTTCTGAAACCACACTGTTCTTCCCCAATCTGATGCTCTGTACATGCCTTCACCCTCTCAATCAATACCCTTCCATATAATTTACCAGGAATACTCAACAAACTTATACCTCTGAAATTTGAGCACTCACTCTTATCCCCTTTGCCTTTGTACAATGGTACTATGCACGCATTCCGCCAATCCTATATAAATATATATATATATATATGTATATATATATATATATATATATATATATATATATATATATATATATATATGGTGCCATTTTAGCTATCATTAAAGGCCTACCAGTGTAGTCCTAACTTCATAATCTTACCTTTAGTTCCTCTTTTACTATCTACTCATTCTATCCACCTTCTCTGTTAGGAAAGAAAACAAGAACGTGAACCCTCCACCGGACTCCACTTCCATCCTTGATCCACTTTAAAGTAAGATAAGCCTCCACTTTAATGTTCCCCCACCCTGCCCTTCCGTGGAATAATATGTCCAATTTAACTTGCTATCTCTCTCAGAAATTTCTGTTCCAAAAATCCGTCTATCCACCTTCTTCAGGTTGCCAGTGGCTCGCCTCCCGCCCGAGCCTCGGCCAGCAGCCCTCTCATCACACACCAACACAACCGTGACGTCTCCTCACTCAGCATATATGGTGCAATTGCTGCGCTTCGTCTCGGGTTCGAGTCGAAGCTTTCCGAGTCTCGATGAGACATGGTCGAAGCTTTTAAGGTTCGTAACTCTAGCGAGACCGTAGCGCTCGTCTGCTGGGACGCAAGCTGCCGGGCGCGGGACACGCCTCGCTGACGACGGAATTTGCTGTTAATGTTCGTTCGTGAGTTTGACAAGGTTGGCTTTTACCGACCATGGATGGGGAGGGAGGACTTAACAACTTGACTCAGGCAGATGATACTTATATGGATGATGAATGATACCGCGCCTCCTCCTCGCTCGTCTGCCTCTCTGGTATATATCTGTGGTTTATGAAATGAATGTATCAGTTCGTATCAAGAGATAATTATATCTATATCCATTATTCTCTCTCTCTCTCTCTCTCTCTCTCTCTCTCTCTCTCTCTCTCTCTCTCTCTCTCTCTCTCTCTCTCTCTCTCTCACGCAGTAGCTGAGTGAAATGGAATAAACTAAAAATGACAAAATTGTGAATGTGGATGGCAAAACCAAAAGTTTAAATTGTTGTATGATAGAGAAATTCTAGAGATGGGGCCCCGGGAGCGTAAAAGTCTCTGTCTGTGCAGTAAAAATGGATAATTACACAGACACACAGACACACAGACACACACACACACTCACACACACACACACACACACACACACACACACACACACACACACACACACACACACACACATCAGGGGAGATACAAGAAAGAAATATAACAGTCAGTTGATATGCATTTGTCAACTAGGACGCCATTTGGTAAACACGTGATTGTCCAAGACAGACAACGAGCGTATCATAAACTTATTATATGGACAAGAAGGGAAATTGTTTACAAATTTTATTGACAATAAAGCTATCCAATTTGTATAGACCTTCACTGATATTACGGCTATAATTCTTTGCGTATCTAATAGTACAAGATTCAATGATATTTCTCGTGGTACTGGAGTTAGAGTTAATAACTGAGACGGCATTTTTCCAGTCAATAGAATGATCATAAGCGGCAAAAAAAAGAAAAAAAAAATATATATATATATATATATATATATATATATATATATATATATATATATATATATATATATATATATATATATATATATTTCTTACAAGCTGACTTTTCTCCGTATAACTTTCATCTTATATTTGTGATCAATTCAGTTTCTGTTCATCTCTCTTTATCATCTCCTCTGATGGACCTGTACTTCCGCTAGTCATCACAATAGACATACTTGACATCTCTGTAGCATTTAATCTACTCTGGAAACCTCATAGTTTTTAAACAGCTAAGTAAGCTTCTGGACAGATGCAATAGATCTATTCTTTCAAACAGTTGCTCCGATAATGTTGATGATTAATCCGTCTTAGCATTGAGCACTACCTCACCTCTGGGGAGAGTCTAGCTAGCTCCACGTACCTGCTTGACTGAACCGAGTTCGAAGCAGTCAAACACATCAACACTCCCAGTCTGACCTCAAAACCTGATCCAATTGCTCTATGTCGCTTTGGTTCTCTTTCCCTCTTTTGTGCATATTACTTTGGTTCTGCTCCGGCGACCTGGCTGCTTGTGTGTCCACACTAGTACGTAGATCATGTACGACTCGACAAGCTTCTGTCAAATAATTAGTGTGGTCTTTGGCAAGTCATGGATTGGCTGTTGAGATATCTGTTTCTTCTCTATACCGAGAAGGTTTGGAATTCTTTGCCCATCATATCTTTCCTGACAATGATGACCAGCTTCTTTTTCAAAAGCATGTTTTCTATTTCCTCCAAAGCTCTTAGAATCTTTTTCCTCTTCTGCTCCCATATCTCCTTCCCTTTTACTTTTTTTTTATTTCAATTAAAGACCGTTTATACTGTGGACGTTGGGCTGTGACTGGAACCTCCAACTTAGAAAGAAAAAATGTGTTTGTGGCGCGAACACCAGTTCGTAATCTCTACACTCTCTCTCTCTCTCTCTCTCTCTCTCTCTCTCTCTCTCTCTCTCTCTCTCTCTCTCTCTCTCTCTCTCTCTCTCTCTCTCTCTCTCTCTCTCTCTCTCTCTCTCTCTCTCTCTCTCTCTCTCTCTCTCTCTCTCTATGTATATATATCTTATCCCTGGGGATAGGGGATTAAGAATACTTCCCACGTATTCCCTGCGTGTCGTAGAAGGCGACTAAAAGGGGAGGGAGCGGGGGGCTGGAAATCCTCCCCTCTCGTTTTTTTTTTTTTTTTTTTTCTTTTTTTTTTTTTTCAAAAGAAGGAACAGAGAATTGGGCCAGGTGAGGGTATTCCCTCAAAGGCCCAGTCCTCTGTTCTTAACGCTACCTCGCTAATGCGGGAAATGGCGAATAGTTTGAAAGAAAGTATATATATATATATATATATATATATATATATATATATATATATATATAATATATATATATATATATATATATATATATATATATATATATATATATATATATATATGAGTGAGGAAAGATTGACCAAGAGGATATATGTGTCAGAGGTGGAGGGAACGAGGAGAAGTGGGAGACCAAATTGGAGGTGGAAAGATGGAGTGAAAAAGATTTTGTGTGATCGGGGCCTGAACATGCAGGGGGGTGAAAGGCAGGCAAGGATAGAGTGAATTGGAACGATGTGGTATACCGGGGTCGACGTGCTGTCAATGGATTGAACCAGGGCATGTGAAGCGTCTGGGGTAAACCATGGAAAGTTTGTGGGGACTGGATGCGGAAAGGGAGCTGTGGTTTCGGTGCATTATACATGGCAGCTAGAGACTGAGTATGAATGAATGTGGCCTTTTTTGTCTTTTCCTAGCGCTACCTCGCGCGCGTGCGGGGGGGAGTGGGGTGTCATTTCGTGCGTGGCGGGGTGGCAACGGGAATGAATAAAGGCAGTAAGTATGAATTATGTGCATGTGTATATATGTATAAGTCTGCGCATGTATATATATGTATACGCTGAAATGTATAGGTATGTATATGTGCGTATGTGGATGTGTATGTATATTCATGTGCATCTGGGTGGGTTGGGCCATTCTTTCGTCTGTTTCCTTGCGCTACCTCGCTGACGCGGGAGACAGCGAGAAAGTATAATAAATACTTGACGTCTTCATTAAAAGAAAAACATTGCTTGTGTTTCATGAAGACGAACACTGCACCCTCTGCAAGAGTCAGCATCAGAGGGCAAGAAGATTTTAAGGGAAGACAGAAGGACTCTGGCTGACCCAGTGTACTTCTCTTGGTATGTGTTGTTACTGCTGGTGATGGGGAGGGAAGGGCAGGAGGAGGAAGGGAGGGAGGCAGCAGGAGGGCATGGGAAGGAGGCAGAAGGATGGAAAGGAAGGAAGGAAAGGTGGGGGGGGGGGAGGCAGACATAAAGTCTTGGTGGGTCGGGCGGCCCAGGGTCGTGGGTCGGGGTTGGGGGTCGGGGTGTGGGTGAAGGTGGGCGAGGCAGCAGCTGGACTATTAGCATTCATGAGATCTCCCACCCCCCCACCCACCCATCCCCCCCCCTCTCTACCCCCTACCCCCTCCCATAACAAGATCAACTCAGCCAGATCTTACTCTGTAACAGCTGCTGCACGCTCAAGCTTCACTCCTACAAGCTGAAATTGGCAGAGATACAAGCTGTATTCATAAGGTTAAAGCTGCCATCACACACACACACACACACACACACACACACACACACACACACACACACACACACACACACACACTTCACACGCTAAACCTGACATGGACACAAACTGCACTCCAATCGTTAAAGCTAGGGCTGGCCTCTTTACGCTAAAACTGCTACTTCTACTACTACTATTACCACACACACACACACACACACACACACACACAAGCTGCACTCTGGGCGCTAAAGTTGGTAGAGATATTACTGGAGGTCACTTGGGGAATATATTGTATATAAGAGTAAGCGACCCTCCTCGCACTCTAAACTTCCAGTGTTACCCTGAAGCTCAGACCTGAATTATATAGGAGCTTGATCTTGTATGCCAAGCTACGATCCCAGCTCAGGTGAGACGGGCAAGGGGTTTAATTTGAGTCCCACTGTAGCTCAACCTGATTGTTACTTTGCAGATGGTGCCGTTATAGTGATATACCAGAGGAATCTAATGCTACGTTATTGCATAAAGGACTGTAACCTTTGACCTAATCATAGACGATGTAAAACTTACTCACAGGCTGAGCGAACTGTTGAGAAAACAGCACTAGATTACTTATTCCAGTTACTACATGTATAAGAGATACATTTTCTGATAGTGAAAGATGGTAATACTTGCTCGTGTAAGATGCAGATATTATAGTGCAAGGTGTTGATAATTTCTGACAGTATAAGTGGTCATGATTTTAGCCATGGTGAGATGGTGATGATTAGTGACAGTGTGAGTTGGTGGTGATGATTCAATGTATGAATAAGTCTACCTCACTACAGTGGCAGATGACCAGACAGTAACCATGAGATCCTGTACGACCATCCTCACCTTGGGAGCTGCAGGATCCAGACTTCTGGCTTCACAGCTTCTGAGCACTTAACCTGTGATCATCAGTCATGTACAGCTGAGTACCTAACCTATGATCATCAGTCATGTACAGCTGAGCACTAACCTGTGATCATCAGTCATGTACAGCTGAGTACCTAACCTATGATCATCAGTCATGTACAGCTGAGCACTTAACCTATGATCATCAGTCATGTACAGCTGAGCACCTAACCTATGATCATCAGTCATGTACAGCTGAGCACCTAACCTATGATCATCAGTCATGTACAGCTGAGCACCTAACCTATGATCATCAGTCATGTACAGCTGAGCACCTAACCTATGATCATCAGTCATGTACAGCTGAGCACTTAACCTATGATCATCAGTCATGTACAGCTGAGCACCTAACCTATGATCATCAGTCATGTACAGCTGAGCACCTAACCTATGATCATCAGTCATGTACAGCTGAGCACCTAACCTATGATCATCAGTCATGTACAGCTGAGCACCTAACCTATGATCATCAGTCATGTACAGCTGAGCACTTAACCTATGATCATCAGTCATGTACAGCTGAGCACCTAACCTATGATCATCAGTCATGTACAGCTGAGCACTTAACCTATGATCATCAGTCATGTACAGCTATATTCCTCATGTTCCAACATCTCTCACTTTACCTGTTCTAATTTTCATTCTTTCTAAAAGATTCTTTTCTTCTTCTTCTGCTACTTCCTTAATACCTTCTTTCTTATCTGCCCTCAGAGTTCTGCCCTCTACCTACCTATCTACATCAATAAAGCTTCTCATGCACAGATGATGGGATAATACATTTGGTCTCTCTCTCTCTCTCTCTCTCTCTCTCTCTCTCTCTCTCTCTCTCTCTCTCTCTCTCTCTCTCTCTCTCTCTCTCTCTCTCTCTCTCCTCTCTCTCTCTCTCTCCTTGTAATGCTGGCTCGGCGCCTGGGTCCCGTGTGCTCCAACCGTGAAATGAGAGTTGTAAAATGGATGATCAATCCTTCCTAAGTCAACGTAATGGTAGGATGGGCTGTACTGCCTGGATGGTACTAATGACTGACTCTTGTACAGTGTTACATTAACATACACATCCACGGACAATATGAATCTATGATTTTATTTTTTATTTTGCTTTGTCGCTGTCTCCCGCGTTTGCGAGGTAGCGCAAGGAAACAGACGAAAGAAATGGCCCAACCCACCCCCATACACATGTACATACACACGTCCACACACGCAAATATACATACCTACACAGCTTTCCATGGTTTACCCCAGACGCTTCACATGCCTTGATTCAATCCCCTGACAGCACGTCAACACCTGTATACCACATCGCTCCAATTCACTCTATTCCTTGCCCTCCTTTCACCCTCCTGCATGTTCAGGCCCCGATCACACAAAATCTTTTTCACTCCATCTTTCCACCTCCAATTTGGTCTCCCTCTTCTCCTCGTTCCCTCCACCTCCGACACATATATCCTCTTGGTCAATCTTTCCTCACTCATTCTCTCCATGTGCCCAAACCATTTCAAAACACCCTCTTCTGCTCTCTCAACCACGCTCTTTTTATTTCCACACATCTCTCTTACCCTTACGTTACTTACTCGATCAAACCACCTCACACCACACATTGTCCTCAAACATCTCATTTCCAGCACATCCATCCTCCTGCGCACAACTCTATCCATAGCCCACGCCTCGCAACCATACAACATTGTTGGAACCACTAATCCTTCAAACATACTCATTTTTGCTTTCCGAGATAATGTTCTCGACTTCCACACATTCTTCAAAGCTCCCAGGATTTTCGCCCCTTCCCCCACCCTATGATCCACTTCCGCTTCCATGGTTCCATCCGCTGCCAGATCCACTCCCAGATATCTAAAACACTTTACTTCCTCCAGTTTTTCTCCATTCAAACTTACCTCCCAGTTGACTTGACCCTCAACCCTACTGTACCTAATAACCTTGCTCTTATTCACATTT